>NC_057861.1:4072500-4252500 GCF_019393635.1 Dromiciops gliroides
GAAGGAGAATGAATGCTTTAATGAGGTCTCAGAGTAGATAGGAGGGAATGGGATTAAGTGTACAGGCCAGGGATTTGGATGTAGCAAAGTATACACGTGTTCCCTCCTTTTGGCTTAGGAGCAGAGCTGAACTGAATGAGTATGCTCGCGTACTCTTGCCAGTTTTCTCAGTGAAGAGGTTTAAGATTTTAGATGAAAAATGTCTTAGAACAATCACTTTGGGAAATGAGACAAGGGTCTGTTTCATTTATAGAGATTTCCTTTAATTTACATTTTTAAATTTTCAATGCATGCTTTGAAATCTGATGTTTCTTAATCATTATATCCAGTGTTTTCCTCCACTGTGAATCCTATGTCTGCTCTCGAGGAATATCATCTCAAATTCATTACACTCATGAAAAAATATTCTCATTTGAATTTACTGATACTGAATAAGCAAATTTCCTATATAGCATGGCCTTCCCTCATAAGCTCTCTGTTCAAGATAACCTCAAATAACTTTTTATATTCTCCATGATGAAAGGCTTCACAATATTTATTATATTTGTATAATTTTTGTCAAGTATGAACTTTCTGATATTCAGTACTAGAACTGACATTCTATCGGAAGATCTATGCCAATCCATTATAGTCAAAAGATTCTATTTTATATCTCAGGTGTTCTAGCAGGTATTATATCATTATATCTCAGCTGTCAATTTTTTTATGTTCATTAAATTTCATGTTCCACTGGTGGGTCTTCCCAAATTCATTACTTTCATAAAGTTTTTTCTCTAGTGTGACTTCTCTGATGTTCCATAAGGTATATTTTCTTCCCAAAGGCCTTCCCTTTATTACTATTTTTAAGCTAGTATTTAAGGTTGAAACTTCAGCATTAAGGTTGAAAAAAGCTCTGAAGACATATATAATCTTAGTGAATCTTCAAACAACACTGTGCAATAGGTGCTACTATTAACCCCATTTGATGGAGAATTTGTTTAGTTTTTAATATGTAGCTATACTATATATGCATATAGATATATAATACATAGATATACTATAGCTTTTTTAGAGTTTCTCCAGGGAAACTAAAGCCGAGAAGTTAAGAAACTTGCCCAAGCGTACATAGCTAGTGACTGAAGCAGGATTTGAACTCAGGTCTTCTAGAGCATGATTTGAATACAGGTCTTTCTGATTCCAGGCCCAGTGTTCTTTCCCATTCTACTACCTAGCTACTTCACTTTATTACCAAAAATTTTCTCCAGTATTTTATAATGTTCAAGAAATATTGTTCTCCAGCTAAAGGTATTCCCACATTCATAAGGCTTCTCTCTAATATGGATTGTGATGATGAGTAAGTGCTAAGCTCCCCTGGATGGCTTTCTAAAATTCATTACATTCATAAAAGTTCTATCCTTTTTTCTTTCTCCAAGGTTTGATATATTTAATACATTCACTACAAATGGCATTCATTAAATTATTAAATTTTCTCTCTAGTATTAATTTTCTGATGTCCAAGGAGTCTTTGCCCTCTAAGTGAATGCCTTCCTACATTTCTAAACTCTCTCTCCAGTATGAATTTTCTGATGTTGAGTAAGTCTTGTCTTCCAGCTGAAGTTCTTCCCACATTCATTACATTCATAAGGTTTCTCTCCAGTATGAATTCTCATATGGTAAGTAAGTCCGGCCTTCTGATTAAAACCCCTTCCACATTCATTACATTTATAAGGTTTCTCTCCAGTATGAATGTTATGGTGTTCAGTAAGTGTTCTCTTACGACTGAAGGCTTTCCCACATTCATTACATTTATAAGGTTTCTCTCCAGTATGAATTCTCTCATGTTCAACAAGGTGTGTTTTCTGGTAAAAGGTTTTCCCACATTCGTTACATTCATATGGTTTTTCTCCAGTATGATTTTTTTGATGTCCAATAAGTCCTGTCTTCTGTCTGTAGGCTTTCCCACACTCATTACATTCATAAGGTCTCTCTTCAGTATGAATTTTCTGATGTTCAGTGAGTCTGGACTTCTGTCTGAAGGATTTCCCACATTTCCCACATTCATAAGGTTTCTCTTCAGAATGACATTTCTGATGTTCAGTAAGTCCTGCCTTCAGGGTGAAGGCCCTGCCACATTCATTACATTCAAAAGGTTTCTCTCCAGTATGAATTCTCTGATGTTGCATAAGTCTTGACTTTGCCTGGAAGGCCTTTCCACATTCACTGCATTTATGAAGCTTCTCACCAGTATGAATTCTCAGATGGTAGGCAAGTCCAGACTTTTGAAAGAAGTTCTTTCCACATTCATTACATCTATAAGGTTTCTCTCCTGTATGAGTTCTCAGATGATAGGCAAGTCCAGACTTTTGACTGAAGTCCTTTCCACATTCATTACATTTATAAGGTTTCTCTCCACTATGAATTCTCTGATGTTCAACAAGGTGTGTTCTCTTTCGGAAGGCTTTCCCACATTCATTACATTCATAAGGTTTCTCTTCAGTATGAATTTTCAGATGTTCAGTAAGTCTGGAATTCTGTCTGAAGCATTTCCCACATTCACTGCATTCATAAGGTTTCTCTTCAGTATGACATCTCTGATGTTCATTAAGTCCTGTTTTCTGGCTGAAAACCCTGCCACATTCATTACATTCAAAAGGTTTCTCTCCAGTATGAATTTTCTGATGTTGGGAAAGTTTCAAACTCCCCTGAAAGGTCTTTCCACATTCATTGCATTCAAAAAGTTTCCCTCCAGTATGAATTCTCAGATGGTTGGCAAGTGCTGCCTTGTGACTAAAGTCCTTTCCACATTCATTACATTTATAAAGTTTCCCTCCAGTATGAATAATCTGATGTTCACTAAGTGTTCTTCTCCGCCTAAAGGCCTTTCCACAACTATTACATTCATAAGGTTTCTGTCCAGTATGAATATTCTGATGTTCAAGAAATGATCTCTTCTGCCTAAAGGCCTTCCCACAAACATGGCATGCATAAGGTTTCCCTCCAGTATGAATTCTCAGGTGGTTGGCAAGTCCTGCCTTCTGACTAAAGTCCTTTCCACATTTATTACACTTATAAGGTTTCTGGCCAGTGTGAATATTTTGATGTTCAATAAGTGTTCTCTTCTGTCTGAAAGCCTTCCCACATTGATTACATGCATAAGGTTTCTCCCCAGTATGGATTCTCAGATGGTAGGCAAGCCCTATTTTCCGGCTGAAAGCCTTTCCACATTCACTACATTCATATAGTTTCCCTCCTGTATGACTTTTCTGATGCTCAGTAAGTCCTGTCTTCCAGCTGAAAGCCTTTCCACATTCATTACATTTATAAGGTTTTTCTCCAGTATGAATTCTCTGATGTATAATGAGATGTACTTTCTGGCGCAAGGCTTTCCCACATTGATTACATATGTAAGGTTTCTCTCCAGTATGAATTCTCTGATGTTGAATAAGTCCTGTCTTCTGACTAAAAGTTTTTCCACATTCATAACATTTGTAACGTTTCTCACCAGTGTGAATTCTCTGGATTTGAGTAATGTTTATGCTACTGGAGAAGGCCTGACTGCATTCATTACCTAAATGTGCTTTCTCTCCAGTATATATATTGTGATTTTCAACAAGTTTTGAACTATAACTGAAAATTTTCCCACATTCATTCTGCTTAGAAAACATCTTCTTTGAGGAAATTGTACTTTGTTTATTTAGGTCTGAATACAGTCTGAGGCTCTTTTGGTTTTTATCAGATTGATAAAGGAGATTCTTTCCAACTAATACGTTATGTTGTGGAAAAAGTATTGACCTTTGACAGAAGCCTCCATTATATTTTTTACATTCAAGTCCTCCTACTTGAGCAGGAGTCTTTATTTCAGTCATTTGTATATATCTTGAAAGTTTCTTCTCATTGTTCTGCTGTTTCTGTAACAAGTCACTGTACTCCCAGGCTTCATCAAACTCAGAGAATTGGAAACAACCCACTTTAATTCCATCTTGGAATGATGCTTCCACAGAAAGGTCCATCTTTGGAGATGACTCCGCGGTTTCAGGCCTAGTGTCCCAATCTGAAAGAAATTTTTTAAAATATAAGTATCCATTGTAGTCCATGAATTACACTTGGCCTGGGTTCTCACTCCTCCATCAACAGTACTGCCCCAGACTATTTGCAGGCCCATTATACATTACTTCCTTTCATAGACACTACAGTCCAGAGAAATGGGCCTCCTTGCTATTCTTCACATTCAACATTTCACATCCAATCTTTGTGTCTTTACATAAACTATTTGATCTCTCATTTTTTCTCTTTGGTGTTTCATTTCTTAGTTCCCTTTTCTCTCCTGTTATTATCTGGTTATAAACTGCCCCCTTTTTTTTCCTTCAGTTAGTTAGTCCAAGAGATTTTCCCTTCATTTTCTACCCTTTAACTAGTCCTACTCACTAGTTTTAAAATATTTCATTTTTTGGGCCCCTCTCCAAAATGGATTTCTCTCATTCTCTGCAGTATCTGTCCTCTTTCTGTCTACTCTAGACCCTTCTCTGATTCATGATCCCTATAATTACATAGTTTCTCTTTCTACTCTTCATGCAATGAAAGCTTCCAAGGTTTCCATTCTAGGCTCTCCCCTTTAAGAAGGTTCTGCCACTACATTGTAGAACTTGACCCATGGACTGCTCTTTTCCATTGTGCCTCACTCCGAGAACTATGTCAATTATTGTAGGTATCAGAGAGGACACTGATCCACGGTAGGTACCCTCCTCTACCATATCCCTGAGTCTGTACTCCCCACTTATCTATATCCCCACACTGGTTACCCTTCCCCATTTGCCTCAAAATCTCTCCTCCATGGGTCCATGCTCTCCCACTAACCCAAGTATGAGTTGTCTCCAGGAGTTCCAACTTCCCCCTTCCTGAGACATGAGGAGTAGACTTTTCAGGCATCAAATTCGCCAGGCCACACCCAATGCAAGGTTCCTATCTCTTCACAAATCATCACTCTTCACTCAAGAGCATTCATCAGTAGAATCTGCTCACACCACTGAAGCATGGTCTCTTTCCTTTCCCCTTCTTTTTTTTTTTTTTTGTTGTTTTTTTTTTTGTTGTTTTTTTTAGTGAAGCAATTGGGGTTAAGTGACTTGCCCAGGGTCACACAGCTAGTAAGTGTTAAGTGTCTGAGGCCGGATTTGAACTCAGGTACTCCTGACTCCAGGGCCGGTGCTCCATCCACTGCGCCACCTAGCTGCCCCTCCACTGCGCCACCTAGCTGCCCCTCCCCTTCTTTTTAATCCTTCACTCCTCTACCTTACCCACTCCTCCATAGGCTCTTCTTTTTCTGGGAACACAGGTGTAACCTCTTCCTCACTGGTTGCCTTCATTTTGACCCAGGCACATCACGCATTCCTCTTTATTCCCTTATCCCCTTCCCCTTGCATGTGCTTTTCCATTTTGTAATGTAGGCCCACAAAAAAAGACAAAAACAAAACACCTCGGATTCACTTGAAGGCAAGGTTTCATCAGTTACTGACCATAATGACCCATGCTCACCTCTTCACTGTTACCTTCACCAGACTCCCACCTTCAACCCTGTGTCCTTATGAACATTTAGAAAGAAGTTCCCTACTAGTCTCTGGGCTGTCAATCTGTTTCTGTTGCTGTCTTTGGCTAATGCGTTTTTTCACTACTTCTGCATTTATGTTGCTTGGGAGTGTTCAAGAAACAATCTCTTCAGTTCTGGTTTTCTTACTAAAAGTGTTTCAAGTGCTTCTTTATTTCTGAACATTTGTATTTTTTTTCCACAGAAAGTTTAACTCATTCACAAAGTAGATCACCCTGGACTGTATCTTGCATCCTGGGCCTCTATTGCTCTTCACAACATATTATTTCATTCCACCCTATGTTTTCTGGGGATTACAGAATAGTCTTGTATTATTCAAATTTTGTTTCCCTTGTATTTGAAACTCTCTCAATCACTTGCAGAATTTGTTGTTTTGGAAATTAATCATTAAATTTAACCCTGTGTCTTGAGTTTGTAGCTTTATGGTGGAGGTAATTTGTGAATTCTTTCAATTGGAATTTCACTTTCTATGTTCGGAAGTTATGAGCAGTTCTCTCCTATGATTTCCTGCATTATATTGTTAGAGTTTTTTTCTTTTTTTGGTCCTGTCATGCTGTTTGGGAGACCTATGATCCTCCGGTTATCACTACCCATCCTGTCTTTGAGATCAGTGTGCTTGCATAGTGAGCATAGTTTAACTTAAAGTTGTTTTTTGCTTCTCTTATTCTAAGATTGTCCTTCACCTCTCTGCATTTTCATTCCCAATTCACTGTTCTCTCTTTATTTGCTAAATAAGACTTGCCACTGCTCATTTCAGTTTTTCTATTCTGCTTATTATTTTTGCTTTGTAGGACGTCAATTCGGCTCTCATTTACATTTTTCTTTTAACCCACTGATAAAGAGCGCTTTGTGGTTCCATGATCTCAAATTCTACAGGATCCTCAGTCTCATCGGTATTGGATTATTTTCCTTTGTTAGGTGGCTGAACTAATTTACTAGATTGGGAGGTCGGGTTTCCTTCTGTTTTTTATTGTTTTCTTTGTTGATTTATATGCTTATGTTTCTAGTCTTTAGAGTTTTCTTTTTTCTGCTATCTCTGGCAATTTCTTTTTTTTTTCTCTTACGTTTTCCCCTCTTCAATTTCTGACTGTTCCACTCTGGTGGTAGTTTCCTCGGGAGCTGGATCTGAAAGCATGTCAGCCTCTTTCACTCTAGGCAAGTCATCATTCACCAGCCTAAGTCTGCTCTATGTGACTTTTTGGTGGTCAGAAGTGGCCAGACTTGGATGTTGTGATCTTTCCCTCAGGTTTAAGAGGTGCTGCACACACCCCCTACACATGGATATTCACACACACACACACACACACACAGTCCTGTCCTTTTCCCTCTGTACTTAGTTTTCTGGCCTGGCACAAGCAGTTCAGAAAAAGTGTTTTTTTAAGCAATAATTGGAATATAAGGAGCCTAAAAAAAATTACACTTAATAAAAAACAATCCTGGGGGCAGCTAGGTGGTGCAGTAGATAAAGCACTAGCCCTGGATTCAGGAGGACCTGAGTTCAAATCTAGCCTCAGACACTTGCCACTTACCAGCTGTGTGACCCTGGGTAAATCACTTAACCCTCACTGCCTCACAAAAAAAAAAAAATCCAGAGGGGATGTAACAGCAAACAGGCCGTGTCCAATCCTGATCTTGTTAGACACCATTCACAAAACAAGAGAGAAAGAAGCAATGTTCACAAGGAGAAAGAAAGGCTGCTGAGGATCAGGCACTAAAATGGTGAAAGAGAAAACTCTCCTCTGAGACTGCAGGAACAAACAAACAGGAAAGATGTGGGTGCAGAGAGCACTTGGCTGAGCTGAAGAGGAGGCTCTTGGAAGCAGCTCACCCCAGACAGCCTCAGCTCTTCTCCACAGGGGCCTCAGGAGCTATGAGAGAGGCCTGTCCAAGACTGTCCAAGTCCTTTCTACAAACAACCAGCTGTGCTGTTGCTGCTCATGACTTCCCTGCTTTTCACTCACTCACCTGGACAGGTGCTTCTTGGGCCATCTCCCTCTGACATCCAGACCACTTCCCCTCGCTCCAACTGGTCGATCACATCTGGTTTGGAAACAGCTAGTCCTGCACATTGGAAATGCAGAGAGGCTGGCTCAGAAAGCAGGCTCTGACTTTGGTCCATCTCTCACAGGGAAAAATGCAAATGCCAAGAAGGCCTAAGGAGGGGGACAAAGGACTGGGCTCTGAGGAAGGACAAGGGGTTGCCTCGAGGGGTGGGCCTGGCCTCAGGAAGGACCCACTGAGACTGTGGGAACCTCTCATGTCTCTAGTCTCTGCACTGGGACTTGAGGGCAGAATCTCAGACCTGAGGGGAAAAGGGACAATGGAGGAAGAGCCTCAGGAACCACTCAATGAACCTGCCAGTTTCCACCTGTACCAACCTAGACTCTTTCACCTGCACTCAGGCAGAAGGACCCTGTCCCATGGCCACAAAAGGATGATGAGCACTCTACAGTTTCTCCATGAGAAACCACTGCTGGCAAACCCTGGAAAGATGTCACAGTATTTACTTATCAAGGAGAGAAGCCAAGATTCTCCAATAACAGGAGTCTGAGCTACCAGGGGCCGTCCTTACCCAGCCAGACCAGGTTGTGGTAGTTGTCCAGCATCACATCCCTGTACAGCTCCTTCTGAGAGGTACACAGGCGCCTCCACTCCTCCAGGGTGAAGTCCACAGCCACGTCCTCGAATGTCACTGACTCCTGAAACACCAATGACATTCCTGCACCTTCAGCTCCCCTTCCCAATATGGACCCAAGAGGACAAAGTGGGTTTTCACAGAAGCCTAAGAGGCAGAAGGGCCCTCAGAGGCCATCTGGTGCAGCCCACACCTGAGGAATGATTCCAGCCACCACTTCCTAGATAGGCAGAAAAGGCTACTTCAGCCTGAAAACCTCCCATGAGGGGGACACCTTGGAAAAACTCCAATTTGTAGGAATTTTTTTCCTTATGTTAACCTAAATCTACCTCTTGGCAACTTCCCCTCAATGCTCCCAGTTCCATTTCCATAGCAAAGAACAGATTCCATCCTGCTTCTAAAGGATGGCCTTTCAAATACTTGAGGATGGTTCCCTTCCTTTCTCCAAACTCAACATGTCCAGGTCCACTCAGCACTGTATTTGTCTTCTCCTAGACACTTTTCACTTTGTCTATATCTGTCTACAAGATTCTTAAAAGTGGCTTATGAGTCATTCCTCAATTGATAAATGGTCAAGGAGCAGCTAGGTGGCGTAGTGGATAAACCACCAGCCCTGGATTCAGGGAGGACCTGAGTTTGAATCCAGCCTCAGACAGTTGACACTTACTAGCTGTGTGACCCTGGGCAAGTCACTTAACCCTCATTGCCCCACAAAAAAAAGAGAGAGAAATGGTCAAAGGATATGAACAAGCATTTTCAGATGAAGAAATCAAAGTTATCTCTTACCATACGAAAAAATGTTCTAAATCACTATCGATTAGAGAAATGCAAATTAAAACAACTCTGAGGTACCACCTCACATCTATCATATTGGCTTATATGACAAAAAAAGGAAAATAATAAATGTTGGAGCTGTGGAAAAATTGGAACACTAATGCATTGTTGGTGTAATTGTGAACTGATCCAGCCATTTTGGAGAGCAATTTGGAACTATGCTCAAAGGACTATAAAGCTGTATATACCCTTCAACCCAGCAATACCACTATTAGGTCTTTTTCCCAAAGAGATCATAAAAAAAGGAAAAAGGACCTACATGTACAAAAATATTTATAGCAGCTCTCTTTGTGGGGGCAAAGAATGCCCATCAATTGGGGAATGGCTGAACAAGCTGTGGTATATTAATGTAATAGAATACTATTCTGCTGTAAGAAATGATAAGCAGGCAGATTTCAGAAAAACCTGGAAAGACTTAAGTGGACTGATGCTGAGTGAAGTGAGCAGAACCAGGAGAACATGGTACACAGTAACAGCCACACTGTGTGATGATCAGCTATGATAGACTTGACTCCTCAGCAATACAATGATCCAAGACAACTCCAAAGGACTCATCTCATGATGGAAAATGTTCTCCACATCCAGAAAAAAGAACTGTGGGTTCTGAATGCAGATTGAACCAGACTGTTTTTACTTTTTTTTTTCCTGAGGCTTTTCCCTTTTGTTTTGATTTTTCTTTCACAACATGACTAATGCAGAAATATGTTTCATGTGATCGTGTATCTATCTATCTATCCTATATCAGATTGCTTTCTGTCTTGGGGAGGGTGGAGGAAAGGAGGGAGGGAGAAAAATTTGGAACTAGAAATCTTATAAAAACAAATGTTGAAAACTATCTTTACATGTAACTGGAGAATGACAAAATACTTTTATGATTTTTTAAAAAGTGGCTCATGAGAAAGGCAAACTGGTAGACTATGGTGCTCCTGGGGAGACCAAAACAAGGGGATCCCTTGAATTTTGGAGTTCTGAGCTACAAAAGGCAAATGTCAATCGGGAATCTCTGTCAACTCCATCATCAATATGGCAACTGTCAAAATCAGAACTTTTTATCGCTTCTATTAATTCAACTCAACAGACCTTTATTAAGTGCCTCCTATTCAAGGCAACAGACACATAAATACAATGACCAGCGAATGGGCCTTTCCTTCAAAGGCCTGTATTTTAAGTGGGGTAGAGAGAAGTACCATGTGTGCTTAGGTAAATGAAAGACTGTTTGAGGACGGCATGCACTGCTGGTCAAAGGGAAATGGAAGCCTTGGCAGAGAAGCCAGTGAAAGGACGCAAAGGATCGAACCTTGGCCATGCTAGGCCCTGTGTCATACACTGAGGACACAAAGATGAGCACGACGGTTCTGCCCTCAAAGAGCCAGCACTCTGATAGGGAGAAACAATTCGGAGAGGGAGGGCCGTGAAAAGGAGTTCTGGGGAGTTCAATCAGGCATGGTGGCGAGTAAGAGGCTTGGGCAGGTCAGATATGGGTGGGGGCCGGCCACAGTGAGGACACTGACTGATGAATCCTTATTTGGGAATCAGCTGGGAGGGGGAGACACGGAGAAGGAGGAATGGTCTCTGGTGGTCAGGTGCAAAGGTTACAGAGAAGGGGTGAGGTAAGAGGGTGGGTGGCAACATGCCTGAGGGGGTCCAGCTCTTCATCTAGATCAACTAAGACAAAATCAATAAGCTGGACAACGTCTGGGGGAGGGAAGCCAGATGGTGGTGGGCCTGGATCAGTGAGTCATAGGGAACACTGGCTCTGCAATAACAGGACCTGGGTTCAAATCCTGCCTCTCCCCAGTTCTCAGCTCCCTCATCAGCAAAAGAGGAGGGTGGACTCAATGACACCAAAGGGCCCCTTCCTGCTCTAGAGCTTTCACCCTGCAACACTGGGAAGTCTGGAGAAGGCTCAGGAAAGATATGAGCGGATCTGAAATATTTAAGGGGTCAGAACCAGGAACGACAAACTGATGCAGCAAAGGTAGGCTGGATAATAAGGAAAACCTTCCTCACAATTACAGATATTCTAAAGCAGAATGGTTGACACTTGGAAGGTCATAGTGGGCTCCCTCTCAGCAGCTAGGTAGCACAATGGACAGAGCACTGGCCCTGGAATCAGGAGGACCTGAGTTCAAATCCAGCTTCATATACTTGGCACTTACTAGCTGACTGAGACTGGGCAAGCCACTTAACCCCAATTGCCTCAAACATCTGGGACCATCTCTAATCATCCTGATGTCTATCTTGCCACTGGAACCAGATGGCTCTGTAGAAGAGAGTGAGGTTGGTGACCTTGTACAGCCTTCTCTCACTTAAATTCAATTCAGTGCAAGTCATTTCATCACCATGATGTCATGGTCCTCTTCAAGAATGAAGGACACCTTTTTTCCCCCTAGTGCTGCGGAGCCTGCTGGTCCGTATCAAAGGAGCGGGTTTCGTTCTGCAGGATGGGGTTCATTAAAGTTGTCAAGAGTAAGGCCTACTTCAAGAGGCACCAAGTAAATTCCGGAGAAGGCGAGAGGGAAAAACTGATTATTATGCACAGAAATGGCTAGTAATCCAGGATAAGGACAAGTATAACATGGGGGCAGCTAAATGGCACAGTGGATAGAGCACCGGCCCTGGAGTCAGGAGTACCTGAGTTCAAATCTGGCCTCAGACACTTAACACTTACTAGATGTGTGACCCTGGGCAAGTCACTTAACCCCAATTGCCTCACAAAAAAAAAAAAAAAAGAACAAGTATAACACACCAAAATACAGGATGATCATTCGAGTCACCAACAGAGATATCATCTGCCAGATTTCTTATGCCCATATAGAAGGGGGTATGATTGTCTGTGCCACTTATGCCCACGAGTTACCAAAGTATGGTGTAAAGGTTAGCCTGACAAATTACGCTGCTGCTTATTGCAGAGGTCTTTTTCTGGCCCACCGGCTTCTTAATAGGTTTGGTATGGACAAGATCTATGAAGGTCAGGTGGAAGTGACTGGAGATGAATACAATGTGGAAAGCATTGACAGGCGCTTTTACATGCTACCTGGATGCAGGTCTTGCCAGAGCTACCACTGGAAACAAAGTCTTTGGAGCCCTTAAGGGAGCTGTGGATGGTGGTCTGTCTGTTCCTCACAGTACCAAACACTTCCCTGGGTATGATTCAGAAAGCAAAGAATTTAATGCCGAAGTACATCGTAAATACATCATGGGCCAAAATGTTGCAGATTATACGCATTATCTCATGGAAGAAAATGAAGATGCTTATAAAAAACAATTCTCACAACCTATAAAGAACAACGTAACTCCCGACATGGAGGAGATGTACAAGAAAGCCCATGCTGGCCTAAGGAAGATTCCAGTGTATGAAAAGAAACCCAAGCGGGAAGTTAAAAAGAAAAGATGGAACCACCCCAAAATGTCCCTTGCACGGAAAAAAGACAGAGTCGCTCAGAAGAAGGCAAGTTTCCTCAGAGCCCAGGAAAGTGCGGCTGACAGTTAAAACATCAAAATCTGTCATTTTCTATGAGGATTTTCAGATTAAGACAATGAACTTATTCAAACAAACAAACAAAAAGAATGAAGGACAAACAACAACAAGGTCTTCAAAGAAGGGATGACTGTTTCTGGTCCTGTTAGAGTTCAGCCGCTAGGTGGCGGCATGGATGTTGGAGCAGGAGTCAGGAAGCCACAAACTTAAATCCTGCCTTACATGAACTCAGATAGAGTGCAGAATCAAGGGAGACACAGTTACCCAATGAGATCATGAAGAGCAATCCTTAAAGACCTCAGGGGAATGCACTGACAGACCTTGATGCCCAAGGATTGAGAATAACAGCCCACACCCTCCTCCTTCAAAAGAAGTGTAAAGCTGTGGATGGGAAGGGATACCTATGCTGGATGTGTCAGAGAAGCTCAAAGCCCCGCTACTTCTTACTTTACTGTCGGTTTGTGTTAGAGGAAGGGAGAGATCTACAGAGATAGGGATGGTGCTGACAAGAAAAAAAGCCCAAAGCATCAGAAAAAGAACCCTTTAAAACAATGAAAGAAATGTACCCAAAAAGTGTCAATGAATAAAAAAAAAAAGGAGAGAACACAAGGGAAACCCAGATGAGCAGGGCGATGCGAGCACTGCCAGGGTAGACTGGAAGTATATGTAAAAAATCAGACTGTGCAGAGGAAGACTCAGCTTCTCCTGCAGGCCTTATTTTCTGGTCTTCTTTGGAGGCAGTAATGCTCACTTTGGTTGTTTCTCAAGGTCAGGGTAATGGAAACTTCCTTATCCAGGAAATGAATGTTATAAGGTTACATTCGGGATTACCCAACATTGACAAGAAACAGGTTCATAATCTAGGGAACAAGATGTTACTCAGGAAACAGGAAACAGGAAACCCTCACATACCTGGTGACTGCTGGTGGGCAGGAAGACGGGGACCATTCTCCTCTATTAGATGCCCCCAGCAAACAGGGAGGGCAGAGTCCTCAGAAATCAGAGCTAGAGGAAAGAAAGGAAACAGTGAGTAGGCACAGCCTGGGCCCCTCTCTCAGCCTCCAGCCCACATCCTAGGGATGCCCCCATCCTCATCTCACTCTGCAAAGTCAGAGATCAGAGGGAACTCCGAGGCTGTTCCTTCTAATCATTTCAATCCAGACCGAACACCTATGTGCAAGACACGGTCCTAGATCCTAAGAGAAATAAGAGCAGACATTATAATATTCCTGGGCTTAGGGAGATTGCCCCTGGGGGCGGGGTGATGTCAGGGATGCACTGGTCAATGTCAGAAAGCCCCGTAGCAAAAGCCACACACACACACACACACACACACACACACACAATCTGGAGTTTAATCTGTATTGTTCACGTCTTCCCATCACTTAAGTTTAGACAACCAACGAAACAATCAAGCCCTCATCTGTAGTTTTTGCATTTCCCAGGTGTAAATGTTCAAACTGAAAATTTAAAACCTCCCTGACTGGAGCCGGCTCCAACCCAACCCTGATATTTAGGTCTACGTACAGTCTAAAGCACTTTCAGGGAGTATTACAAAGATTCTCCCATCAGGACAACGCACCTGGGCTGGTACAGAGACTGGGGTCCAAAGGGTAGTGATGGGAATTAAGTCTGGGGAGATTGAGGGGAGCCAGGGTAAGATGGGCCTTGAATGCCAGGCTGAAGAATCTGTACTTTGTCCTGTGAGTAGCAGAGGCCCGAAGAAAGATACCTTGCAAACAGTCACAAGACTAGCTGGATGGGAGGAGGCCAGAAGCAGGGGGACCAGTTAGGAAACAAATGGGGCTATAGGAGTGACAAAGGACAATGGCCTCCACCAGAGGTGAGGATGGACAAGATGGAAAAACAGAGCTTTGCTACTTCTATCTGGGACCCCAGGCCTCTGGTCACAGAAGTTCACGAGCTCGGTCATCCTTGCCCTTTCATTCACCTTCATGTCACAGGTCCCATCAGCTGCCAAGTCTTCTTGATTTTAAATCCCTTTGTCTGCATTTAAGGCCCGTCACCACCCTGCTCCAGGCTCCTTCCAGCTTGATTACACAACATTCATCTTCACACCCTATGGGCAGTGGCTCTGGCCTGCTTGCTGCTCCTCGTTCATGCCAATCTACCCCTCATCACCCTGCCTCTGCACTCCTCCTTTACCCCCGCCTCAGAGAATGCCTGCCTTCTTATAAGGTCAAGTGGCCCTATCTATTTGGAATATATTTCTGATCCCCCTAGTACTCATGCCCTATTGCCTGCCCTCCCGACATAAAACATTACCTTATATTCATTTTTAGTTTTTTAGTGATGGATATTATTAATATGAATACATAGATCACCTGGCTTTGATGGAGGTACCTTCTTATCCAAAAGTATTTTTTTAAAAAACACAATACCGATTTAATTTTTGTCCCAAGAAGAAAGAACCATGATGATGTGGAGACTCCCCTCCTAAGGTTGCTAAGAGAGCCCCCTCTTTCTGAGGGTATATGAGCTTTTTTGTCCACTGATTATAGGGCATTGTCAGTTTCAATACTATGATACAAAAATCAGCCCAGAAGCAAAAAGCAGTTTAACAATTTCAGTTGTAACAAGTATGGAGGAAATGCTGATGCATCATGATAAGATTACAGGATTTCAAAAAAGGGTCTGGAAAAGATGAGGATGCCCACATGTCCCCATAAGATAGGGACTTACTATCCTTATGGAAAGAAGCTATCTGGGTTCAGTTTGGAGTTCAGTTGAAGGACATTTCGTTCCTATTAATCCAGGGTTTCATAAAAAATACTTTTAGATAAGAAGGCATCTCCATCAAATCCAGGTGATCCACATATTCATATAAACAATGTATCTACATGGTATGAGGGACCATAATTTCTTTGTGGGCTGGGCTATTTCATATTTGTCTTTGTACACTAAATACCTGGCATAATGTCTAGCACAAAGTAGGTCTTTAATAAATAATCATTGTTTGATGAATTAATATTAAGGGAACTTGGGGAAAAGGACTGAAGGAAAAGAAAAGATAATGACAATGTGTAACTTATGCAACTGTATAGGTGGTGATGTGCTCAACAGCAATAGCAATGTTCACAGAAGGAGAAAAGTGTGTCTGGGGTGGAGAGGGATGACCGGTTTGGAAATAAGGAAGGAGAAATAGGAAAGGAGGGGAAAGCAATACTAAGCAGGGGGAAAGAGGAGGAAAGAGAAAGACAGAAACACAACAGAATCTAAGCTTCAGGAGACTGCAGGAGCAATATGGGAAACAAAGGCTGAGGAGGAAAAAAGGCAGAAAAGAGAGCATACATGAGACAGCAGAGCATGGGCATAGGTGGGCAGACAAGAGGAAGAGTCAGGTTAATGAAAAGCAGGAGGAAAAGTAAGAGAGATACGAGGGGGAAGAAAAAGAGATGACAAAAAGGAAGAAGGAACCTGAAGGTGAAGGAGCCTGGAAGAAGATGGAAAAAGACAAGGAGAAAGTGGAAAGGAATAAGAAAATTACAGGAGAGTAAGGAAAAGAGAAATCCTTTAAGGGGTGAGGAGGATGAGGCTAAGAGGAAAAATAGGAAATGTGTAGAAAGAAGCCAGAAGGGGAGCTGGAAGGCAGGAAGTGAGGTGGGGAAAGCTGAGAACGCAGAGGGAGAAGAGAACAGAAGGAAGGGGGAGAACAGAGACTGGGAGACTAAAGGGAAAGGAAGGCTCTGGGGAAGGAGGGGTGGAAGAGGAAATCGGAAGGGAGGAGGCATCCTGAATGATGACAACATCAGGCTCAATCCAAGAAAATAAAATATACACGGAGGAACCATGGACAGAGATAAATGTAAAGGCATTGGAAGAGGGTCCAAAAAGAAAATTCACCACTAGGGGAAAGCCACTGCCAGACTGCGCCTGCGCTAAGGCTGGCCCAATGAGCGATTGCGCAAGAGGATGAGCTGGTGCAAAACTACTCGTGTGCTGAGGTAGTGGGCGGAGTTAGGGAGTGGCTGCGCCTGCGCAGAAAGAAGGTCCACTTAGTAGTCCTCCATAGGCCTCTTCGGGAGGGAAGGAAGCTGAGCAACATGGCGCCTTAAACCTTCGTCCCACCCCTGCCACCCATTAGCTCTACCTCAGTTTCCAGTTTCGAGACAAGGGATTCTCCGGCCTCACGTCCCCGCGCCTGAGAAGATTCCGGCCGACTGCGGACAAGACGAGGGCTGTAGAGCCAGGGAAGGGCTTGATTTCCGGGACGAACGTGAGTCACGTGGCACGAGCCAACCCTCCTCCTGAGTCGGCACAGCCTTCTGGGAAACGTAGTTCGGGAGTCGGCGGATTGTGCGCATGCTCAAGAAAACCCCATTGCCAGCCCCATGTCTTAAAAACATGCTTTCACTTGATCCAGGCTTCTTAAATTCTTTCCACTCACGACCCCTCTTCTCCCGATAAGTGTTTACGCCACCCCAGATATATAAGTATATAAAGTAGGTATACATTACCTTTTACTGTTGCCAAAAATTTTCACGACCCCCACATTCGGTTATGGGACCCCATACAGAGTCGTTTAAGAAGCTGGGCTCAAAGTCCGGGAAACCTCTCCAGGGTGTTCCTGACCTTTACAAATACGTTTACACACACACACACACACACACACACACACACATACATGTGAACACATGTACACTGAGACAGGTATACACATATCTGAGTATGTATATACGCATATATAAATAGCTCTTTACAATTGGTTTCCCCTCCAATATTTTTTTTTTTTGGTGGGTCAATGAGGTGTTAAGTAACTTGCCCAGGGTCACACAGCTAGTAAGTGTCAAGTGTCTGAGGGCGGATTTGAACTCAGGTACTCCTGAATCCAAGGCTGGTGCTTTATCCACTGTGATACCTAGCTGCCCAACTCGCCCCCCCCCCCGCCCCCCAATCTTAACGGTATTTTTTTCCAGTTACATGTAAAGATAGTTTTCAACATTCGTTTTCGTAAGATTTTGTTCCAATTTTTCTCCCTCCGTTCCCTTCCCCCTACACAAGACAGTAGGTTATATATGTACGATCATGTTAAACATTTCCATCTTATTCATGTTGCGAAAGAAGAATCAGAATAAAAGGGAAAAACCTCAAGGAAAAAAAAAGTGAAAATAGTATGGTTCAGTCTTCATTCAGAATCCACAGTTCTTTCTCTGGATGTGGAAAATATTTTCTATCATGAGTTCTTTGGAATTGTCTTAGATCATTGTATGGCTGAGAAGAACCAAATCTATCACAGTTGATTGTCACACAATGTTGCTGTTACTGTGTACAATGTTCTCCTGGTTCTGCTCTTCTGGCTCAGCATCAATCCACTTAAGTCTTTCCAGGTTTTTCTGAAATCTGCCTGCTCATCATTTCTTTTGTTTTGTTTTGTTTTGTTTTTGTAGGGCAATTGGGGTTAAGTGACTTGCCCCTGGTCACACAGCTAGTAAGTGTCTGAGGCAGGATTTGAACTCAGGTCCTTCCGAATCCAGGGCCAGTGCTTTATCCACTGCACCACCTAGCTGCCCCCTCAATTTCCTATTCTTTACCACCACCACCACCACCAAAAAAAAAAAAAACAAAACTGCTATACATATTTTTGTACTTGTGAGTCCTTTTCCCTTTTTTATGATCTCTGCTATTTAGACCTAGTAGAGGTACTGCTGGGTCAAAGGGTATGCACAGCCCAAAGTCCTTTGGGCATGGTTACAAATGGCTCTCCAGAATGGTTGGATCAGTTCACAACTCCAAATTGGTTTCCTTTGCAATCCAATGTATTTTAGTTTTTAAAATTTTTGTTCTGTTGTATGAATTTAAAAACAGTTCTAGAAAAGGGTCCATCCATAGGCTTTAGCAGACTCCCAAAGAATTCCATGTTACAAACAAGGCTTAGAGAAGATAGAGTATTTCCACTATCTACCAGTCTAGAAACCCTCTCCAAAAAAGAGTTGGTTTATGCAACCTCCCAATCCTTTAAATACAGGCACCATGTTCAAGGTGTTTTGACAATAAGGGAAAGAGAGCTGGTCAATTAATATTTAAGTACCTCCTATGTGCCAGATGGGCAGCTAGGTGGCACAGTGGATGGAGCACTTGGACTTGGAATCAGGAACACTCATCTTCAATTCAAATCTGGCCTCAGGCACTAACTAGATGTGTGACCCTGGACAAATCATTGCACTCTGCCTCAGTTCCTCATCTGTAAAGTCAGTTAGAGAAGTTAGCAAGCCACTCCAGTATCTTTGCCAAGAAAATCCCAAATGGGGTCACAAAGAGTTGGACATTACTGAAACGACTGAACTGCACCATGTGCCAGATGCTCTGTTGTCTAATTGGTGGCAGCAACGTGCAGATAATTATGTACAAGACAAATTGGAAATAATCAACAGAGGCAGAAAGATTTGCTATAGAAGATGGGTTTTCGGTTGGAACATGAAAGAAGCCAGGGAAGCTAGATGGTATTTACTTAAGTCTCCAGGGGGTGCACCTGTCCAAAGGTGCTCCATATCCCCTACCACTGGAAAATGACTCTCTCTTACTCTGCCAACTGCAGGGATGAAAAATTTCTGACTGACCAAACACACACAACTGTCCACCCCACTGCCCCCGTGACTCCTCCTGATGTTGTCCCCATGTACTTTAGCCTTACCTGTTCCATGGCCCCAATTCAGTCCTGTTTCTATTGTATTTCTAAATCCCAGTTCTCTCATTTGGAAATCTCATCAATTTCTTCCTCTTGTGCTCTAGCTGGTCAACATCTTTTTGGATGCTGAATCTGGAATCCAAGGTATTGTCTAAATCTATAAAGAAAATATATATGTAATCTGAGTCCTACAGATGAGGGGGTAGGGTTAATTGATCAAATTGATTGTGAGGTATCCCAAAGAATTAAAAAACTCAGTGACTCAGTTTCCCAAGTTTTATTGCGATACTGAGTGACCACAGGGAGACCCCCAGGGAGTTTTCTCAAATAGGGGGATGAAAATGGTTGTATTTATAGTAAGAAAAAGTAAGTTATCTCCTCATTATCCTAATCTCCTCCTTGTGGGAGGTTCACCAGAGGTTTTATCCTAATCTGGACTTCCTGAGGTCCTAAAACAACCTCTGAAAAGGGTACCCTTTTCCTTGGAGGTGTGTTTTTGGAGTTTTCACATCATAAGGTGATCCTAAGGACACATTTGGCCCTTTCTGTACATGTTCCCAAAGACAGGCTTAAACTTGTCAGACCCAGAGGGACTCTGTGTTGTTGATATCTCTTTACTTAAGATCTGGTTTCTAGGTGTCCTATCATCTAGGCATATTAATGGCTATTAATGGTCAATGGTCCCTGGTTACTATCTGTTGATGGTGAGGGTTGATAGGGACAAACCCTCTTGGTTACTATAAGGACACAAACCTTAGTTTCTCTGTTAACCCTTTTAGGTACTATTAATAAGGACTCAAACTTCAGTTTATCTGTTAACACCTTTTTGCCTCCTCCATCACCATCAAATTCCTTTTACAACACAAATATGGTGCCAGTAATCTAAATAAGGAAGAGCAATAACAGAAAGAAAACTATAGAGCAATTTCCCTAATGAATATTGATGCAAAAATTTAAAATAAAATGCTGGAAAGATTACAGCAATAGATCACAAATTAGGGGAACATAGACTAGTTTATCTGTCAGATCTATGGACAAAGGAAGAATTTATGTCCAATAAGAGACAGAGAGCATTATGGGATGTAAAATGATTATTTTGATTACATTAAATTAAAAGGGTTTGCACAAACAAAACCAATGGAGCCAAGATTAGAAGAAAAGCAGAATATTTGAAATTTTATAGCAAATTACTCTAATAAAGCCCTCATTTCTCAAATATGTGAAAGCTGAATCAAATTAATTTCTATCAAACCAGAGACCCCTCCTGGAGGCCTCCTGATGCTTTTATACCCTTGGTAGAGTGGGTATTTCCAACATGTAGCAATCAACTTTGACTGATTAATAATTAATGAGAATGAATATTATAATGAGAGGTGGACCTATTATAATGAGGGACTGGGGAAATGTGATTTTGATTATGTGACTCTTACTCCCATACCACCCACAGCCTTGAGCAATCTAAACAAAGGATCTACCCTCACCCAAGCTTGTCTGAATAGAGCACAATGGCCTGAATTTACCTAGATTAGATTCTTTTTACTCTTTAATCAGAACTAAGCTTTCCCAGTTGGGTGGGATCTAAACAAGACTGAGGAGAATGTTAAATCCAATTTCATAATCAGCCCTATTCTTCAGAGGCTATTTGACCTAGGAGGGAATGAGGAAATAGGAAGGTAAAAAACAAAAATCAGGCTCTCTGATGGTAATTTGTTATTAATATGAGAGAAATAATGATTTCTCTCACTATATCAACCTGCTTGCCTTCAAAATGAGTGGGGTGAGGAGAGAGGGAGAGAAATGGGAACTCTAAATTTTTTAAATTAATGTTAAAATTGTTTTTACATGTATTTGAGAAAAATATTTTTTTAAAAAATACAAACAAAAGGAATAAAAAAATCCTGTCCATGTTTCTTCTAGTCTTAAGGAATTATATCATTTTGGTTTGGGTTTTTGGGGGGTTTTTTTTTGCCAGTGCGAATCCATTTCTGCTCTCAAAGAATGATTTCTCACATGCATTACATTCATATATTTTTTCTCCAGTCTGAATCTACTGATATTCAATGTATGGGATAGGTCGACTTGAGTCAGTTCAGATTCTGAGGATGGGGTTTTGAAAGTACCCAGCCCCCAGTCCCTGTTATAGTCAGATCATTTTGTTCACATATTATTCCATAGCTTATAATAGAAATCATATATTTTGCCTTACTGAACCTGATGTATCCTGGTACCCTCTTTCCCTCCCCTTCTGCCTACATTCCAAACCCCAGTCCTTGTTATGGGTTAGTTATGCCATTGCTATGACCAGGAAGGAGAAGATGTCTCTTGTTAGTACATACACCCAGATACTACCTCCCCTTTTACATTCCTAAGTCCTAACTCCCCCTGGTACCAGCTCCTGGTACCATTACTCCCTTCTTCCCCCTTGTCCCTCCTTACCCGGCTGGAGTGGTTTGGAGTGGTTTCACCCTTTCCCCCTCCCTTGATCTGACCTTTTCCCCCCTTCCCTTTCCCTATCGCTCTTGGAACATGTACCTATACCCTGATCACAAGCTAAATACACAGCTTGTGTGAGACAGGATTGGATGTTAGATTGTGAGCTTACCCTGTGCACGAGGGGACCCCCCCCTCAAAATCTCTATAAAAACCCAACTCATGAGCCCATTACTGCAGACCTCATCTCTGGCATGAGTTCGCCCATTCTCATGAGAATGTAATAAATCTGCCTCTGCTTGACTTGGTGGTCTCCTCAAGTTATTTGGGTAAACTGAGGCAAATTTTGTCCCAAACATTCAGTAAGCATTTTATCATCTAGGAAGGTCTTACTTCATTTATTATCTTTCTATAAAGGAAGCCTTAAATTGACATGGGATGGAATTTAGGGTCAAATTGATTGAGTCATCCCAAAAGAATTACAAGACTCAGTGACTCAGTTTCCCAAGTTTTATTGCAATACTGTGAGGGAACACGGAGAGAACCAGAAAAGTGGAAAGGTATCTCTTGAATAGGAAAAGAAAAGATAGTTATATTTATAGTATGGATAAATTGATTATCAGTCGTCTCATTATAATCATTTCCACCTTAGGGAGGTACAGGGGAGGGCTTATCCTAATTTGGAGTTCCTGGGGGCTTAAACCAACCCTCAGGGCAGGTACCTTTTTCCGTGGAGGTGTGTTTGGGGGGTTTACATGTCATAAAGTGAATTTGGGGACAAATTTGGCCTTTTCTGCGCATGTCACTTTTTGATTCCCATGTCCAGTTTCAAAATATCTTCATTTATCAGTTTAAATTTCTATACCCTATATCATTGTTATAGTTAAAATCCCTATGACCTGCCTCTTTATGTTCTTGTTATGGGTGCTGATTAATGTGGGTAAGGAGAACCTAGGCCCTGACTACTTGTATTAATGAAGACTCAAGTCTTAAGTTATCCATTAACTTGGGTCTGAATTCCTTTCAGAGCTCAAATCTAAATTAGAGCTTGGGTCTTAGGTTTTTCTGTTAACTCCTTTTTGCCTCCTACATCAAAATTATCTTTACATTCTCTATGATGGAAGGCTTTGTAAGATTCACTACATTCATATGGCTTCCCTCCAATATGAATTTTCTGATAGGCTTATAATTCATTGCAAGTCCTTTCAACACACATTATATTCATTAGTTGTTTCTGTTATGAATTGTGATATTTAGTAAGTTCTTAGTTTCATTGGTTAGCCACCCTATATTCATTACATTTATAAAACTTCCTTTCTGGGAGGACTCCCCAGATGTTCCATAATGTATAACCCCTTCCCAAAATCAGGTTTTTAAAAGTAATCATTTCTAACATTTTAAGGTTTGCAAAGCTCTTTTTATGTATATTCATTATGATGTTTGATAAGAATTATCATCTTGAAGATTATCCCACATTCTTTATATTGCTGATTTTTCTCCAGTATGAATTTTCCGATGGAAAATAAATCCTGTCTTCTGACTTAAGGCTTTCTCTTATTCATTACATTCATAAGTTTTCTCTCCAGTAAGAATATTTGGGGCAGCTAGGTAGCATAGTGGATAAAGCACTGGCCTTGGATTCAGGAGGACTTGAGTTCAAATCCAGCCTCAGACACTTGACACTTAACTAAGCTGTGTGACCATGGGCAAGTCACTTAACCCTCATTTCCCTGGAAAAAAAAAAAGAAAGAAAAGAAGAATATTTGGTGTTCAGTAAGTATACTTGTATTAAAAATGTGCTGTGAATACATTTTCTTTTCAAGGAATTCAGCTGATCATCCTTTATCAATACACACCAGTGGAGATCACAGGTTATATAATCTGATCCTTTAGAATTCTTGTAGATTAATGCACTGTGATAAATTTTTAAAGTTGCTTTTCTTTACAATGTTAGTTACTATAAATGCTGTTCTGGTCCTTTTTACTTTTATCAGTTCCTAAAAGCTTTCCCACATTTCCCAAAAATCACAGCATAATTTGTTCATCCATTCCCAATTACAAAGCAGCTCTTTTGTTTCCATTTGTTGGAAAAAAGTGCTTCTATAGTTTATTATTTCATACAAATTTATTTTCCACATAAATTTCTCCCTTGCATTTCTCCCTTAGATATTCCCAATTTCATCCCATATAACAAAGAAGATATTAAGTGAAGAAAAAAAAACCCCTGCACAACTGATCAGCACATTGGAAAAAAAACAACTCTGAAAATATATTCAATTCTCCAAAGATCAGAGACCTATCCAAAGGAACAGGGAAAGATATCTTTTAATATTAGTCTTTAAAATGATGCTTGTTCGGGGGCAGCTAGGTGGCGCAGTGGACAGTGCACTGGCCCTGGAGTCAGGAGTACCTGAGTTCAAATCCGGCCTCAGACACTTGACACTTACTAGCTGTGTGACCCTGGGCAAGTCACTTAACCCTAATTGCCTCACTTAAAAAAAAAAATGATGCTTGTTCTTTTGGTTTTATCGAATTTGTTGACAATTTCTTTGTGGCTGTTCTTCCCAATTATACTTTAGCATGAGAGTAGTTTGTTCTCTTGGTTCTTGCTTTGCTATATGTGAAATGCTCAAATATAGAGCCATCTCCACTCCAAATGTTCAGCTGGACTATTTGTGCCTGACCTGTGATAGAGCCTTGTAAGCTCATATTGTGTGATCAGTCACACTATACCTTCACCCCAACAGTGATATCATTTTGGTCCTCTTTTGAGCACTAAAGGGTGCCATAAAGGATGATACCATAGGTAAATCAGGAGAGGAAGGGATAGTTTACCTCTCAGATCTATGGAGAGAACAATTTATGATCAAACAAGAGATAGAGAATATTATGAAATGAAAAATGGATGATTTTGATTATATTAAATTAAAAAGGTTTTGTACAAACAGAAGCAATGCAGCCAAAATTAGAAGGGAAACAGAAAGCTGGGAAGCGATTATTACAGCCAGTGTTTCTGATAAAGGCCTTATTTCTAAAATATATAAGGAACTAAATCAAATTTATAAGAATGCAAGTCATTCCCCAATTGAGAAATGGTCAAAGGGTATGAACAGGCAGTTTTCAGATGAAGAAATCAAAGCTAGCTATTGCCATTTGAAAAAAATGTTCTAAATCACTATTTTGTGTGTGTGTATGAGGCAATTGGGGTTAAGTGACTTGCCTAAGGTCACACAGCTAGTAAGTGTTAAGTGTCTGAGGCCGGATTTGAACTCAGGTCCTCCTGATTCCAGGGCCGGTGCTCAATCCACTGTGCCACCTAGCTGCCCCTCTAAATCACTATTGATTAGAGAAATGCAAATTAAAACAACTCTGAGGTACCACCTCATACCTGTCAGATTGGCTAATATGACAAAAAATGGAAAATATTAAATGTTGGAGAAGCTGTGGAAAAATTGGAACACTAATGCGTTGTTGGTGGACTTGTGAACTGATCCAATCATTCTGAAGAGCAATTTGGAACTATGCCCAAAGGGCTATGGGACTGTGCATACCCTTTGACCCAGTAACACCACTACTAGGTTCTTTGTCCCAAAGAGATCATAAAAAAGGAAAAAGGACCCACATGTACAAAAATATGTATAGCAGCTTTTTTTGTGATGGCAAAGTATTGTAAATTGAGGGAATGAATACCCTTTAATTGGAGAATGGCTGAACAAGTTGTGGTATATTAATGTAATGGAATACTATTCTCCTGTAAGAAATGATGAGCAGGCAGATTTCGGAAAACCCTGCAGAGATCTAAGTGGACTAAAGCTGAGTAAAGTGAGCAGAACCAGAACATTGTATACAGTAACAGCAACACTGTGTAATGATCAACTGTGATAGACTTGGCTCTTCTTAGCAGTGCAATGATCCAAGACAATTCCAAAGAACTCTTGATGGAAAATGTTGTCCATATCCAGAAAAAAGAACTATGGATTTTTAATGCAGATTGAACCATACTGTTTCTACTTTTGTTTTTGTATTTGTGTTTTCTTTTTTGAGGTTTTCCCCTTTTGTTCTGATTCTTCCTTTACAACATGACTAATGCAGAAATATGTTTAATGTGAACGTACATATATAACCTATATCAAATTGCTTTCTGTCTTGGGGAGGGAGGAGGGAAGGGAGGGAGTAAAATTTGGAACTAGAAATCTTATGAAAACAAATGTTGAAAACTATCTGTACACTTATCTGGAAAATAATAAAATACTTTTGATTTTAAAAGACAACAACCAATTTCACTATTTTATAGTTCATGTCCATCTTCCCAAGCATCCATATTCATCCAATTTGCTGGGGTTCTCTTCACAGTACTGTAATATTTCATTTGGGTACCACCATTTATCTAGCCATTCTTCATAACTGGCATCTACTTCCTGTTCTTTGCTACCACAACATGTACTGATAGATGCTTTCTTTTTGTAGGGACTTCCTCAGGGCATATGCCTAACAATCGCATCTTTGGTTCCAAAGGATATGAACATTCAAATCACTTTATCTAGATGATTCCAAACTGCTTTGCAAAACTAGCTGGACTAATTCACAGTCCCAACAAAACATTACTGTGTTTATCTTCCCATATCCTTTTGAACACGGACTATTCCCATCTTTTGTGATCTTTTCCAATTTGCAAGATGTGAGGTAAAATTTCAGCGGTTTTGATTTGCATTTACCTTTTGATTTGAAGCACTTTTATATGGTTGGGTTTGCAATTTTTCTTTGAAGAATCATTCCTTCATTACCTTTTGAGTGTTAATCACTTGATTGTTTATCATTTGATACTAGATGTTCCTATAATTTGCCTATAGACAGCATTCCCAAAATCTTCATGCAGCTTTAAACTTTTTTTTTTTAGTGAAGCAATTGGGATTAAGTGACTTGCCCAGGGTCACACAGCTAGTATGTGTTAAGTGTCTGAGGCCGGATTTGAACTCAGGTACTCCTGACTCCAGGGCCGGTGCTCTATCAACTGCGCCACCTAGCTGCCACGCAGCTTTAAACTTTTAAGTTTAAAATTGCAGGCAGTCTTTTTGGACACTACGTACCATAAATATTAGAAATTTTTGATAAAAATTTTTGATCTTGGGGGCAGCTAGGTGACACAGTGGATAGAGCACTGGCCCTGGAGTCAGGAGGACCTGAGTTCAAATCCGGCCTCAGACACCTAACACTTAATAGCTGTGTGACCCAGGCAAGTCACTTAACCCCAATTGCCTCACCAAAAAACAAAAAAAACAAAAACAAAAAAATTTTGATCTTCATTACATTCATTTCACCTCTCTCCTTACCCTAGTTGCATTAATTTTATTAATAAAAAAACTTTGCAACTTCATGAAAGTAGTTTTTCTTGTAATTGCCTGTATCCCTCATTTGGTTAATTCACCCCTTAGTCATCTCTTGTTCTAGTTTTCTTCCAATTATTTCTTATGGCACCTTTAATATTCAGGTCCCATATTCATTTTTCTTATTGTAGTGTATGGTATAAAATGGTAGTTCTAAACTTAATTTGTTTTCCCAGACTGCTTTCCAGTTTCCCCAGCAACTCTTGTTGAATAGGAAATTGTTTCCTGATTACTTGTATTATCTTGGTATTTTGAAATGTAGCATTAAAGCTTGGTGAGAGATGTAGCTATGCTAAGTCATCCAAAATGAGTTTAAAGAATGACAACAAAAAACTAAACAAACAAACAAACAAAAAGAATGACAATGGAAGGACAATAAAAGAAAACAGAAAAGCTCTGCCAATATTTCCATCATTATAATTTTTTTTCACTGATAAGCATAGTAGTGCAACCATATATTGATTTTAAATTACTCTTCTGGAAATGCTAACAGAAAAGGTAGAAGAAAAGGGGGGAAGTGCATTGGAACAAGCACACATAGATGAAACCCATGATGAAGTTAAGGAGGGTGTTGAATGAATGATTCATAAGGTATGTAAAGAGGAAGCAGGCAAGGAATTAGAAAAAACCTTATACCTTATTCCAACTTTATAAAAAGGTGAAAAAGAGAACATTGACAGCTACTGATTCATATGCCTACTTTCTCTATATAAAATACATTTTTCAAGAATACTAGACATCAAAGGCACACTTGAAGATATTATGGAAGAAATAAAACAATTCTAGCAATCATAGACTTTTTGAAAAAGGGACTTCAGCAACTTATATGACTTTTTTGATGTTCCATTAGTTATATCTCCTTCAAAAAGCCCTTCCTACAATCATTTCTGTAGAGCTAGCATTTATAGTTCAAGGCTTGCAAAACCATATGCACATTTTATTTCAATGTATTTTCAAAGCAACCCCTATTGTCCCTCCTTTACAGATGGGGAAACTAAAGACAATAGAGGTTAAGTGACTTGCCAAGAGTCTTCCTGAGTTCCAAAAAACAGATTTGGTATTCTTACACACTTTACCATTTAAGTGCCTTATCAGAGTATTAAGGTTCCTCTCTAGTATTTTCTAATGTTCAGTAAGTATCTTCTTTCATCTGAAGGCTTTCCTGTAATTAAGTTTCTCTCCAGTATGTATTATAATTATGTACAAGTTCTAAGCTCCCCTATCTGACATTCCCACATCTGTTAGTTTTTTTCCTGTTTCTAAGATTTAAAAGCATACAATTTAATAATTTAAAAAATAATTTAATAGGACAAGATTTAAAAATGTGTCTTCTCTGCCAAAAGCTCATTATATTCCAAAAGTTTCTCTCCTATATTTCCCCTGTGGGTTTTCTGATGTTCCGTAAGAATTGTCTTCCTGCCAAAAGCCTTCCCACACTGATTACACTGAAATGGCTTTTCTCCAGTATGAATTTTCTGATGTTGAGTAAGGCTTGTCTTCTCTCTGAAAGCTTTCCCACATTCATTACATTCATAAGGTTTCTCTCCAGTATGAATTTTCTGATGTCGAGTAAGTCTTGTCTTCCTGGAGAAGGCTTTCCCACATTCATTACATTGATATGGTTTCTCTCCTGTATGACATTTCTGGTGTTTACTAAGTCCGGTCTTCTGACCAAAGGCTTTCCCACATTCATTACATTCATAAGGTTTCTCTCCAGTATGAATATTCTGATGCTCAGTTAGTGTTCTCTTCTGACTGAAGGCTTTCCCACATTCTTTGCATTCATAAGGTTTCTCTCCAGTGTGAATATACTGATGTTTGGTAAGTCTTTTCTTCTGATTGAAAGCTTTCCCACATTCATTACATTCATAAGGTTTCTCTCCAGTATGAATATTTTGATGTTCAGTAAGTGTGTTCTTCTGATTGAAAGCCTTCCCACATTCATTACATTCATAAGGTTTCTCTCCAGTATGAATATTTTGATGTTCAGTAAGTGTTCTCTTCTGACTGAAGGCCTTCCCACATTCGTTACATTGATAAGGTTTCTCTCCAGTATGAATTTTCTGATGTCTTGTAAGTCCTGTCTTCTGACTGAAGGCTTTCCCACAATTGTTACATGCATAAGGTTTCTCTCCAGTATGAATTTTCTGATGGCATGTTAGTCCTATTTTCTGACTGAAGGCTTTCCCACACTCATTACATTTGTAAGGTTTCTCTCCAGTATGAATTTTTTGATGTTGAGTAAGGATCGTCCTCCTGGTGAAGGCTTTCCCACATTCATTACACTGATAAGGTTTCTCTCCAGTGTGACTTTTCTGATGATCCATAAGAACAGATTTCCTGCTGAAAGCCTTGTCACATTTATTACATTGATATGGTTTCTCTCCAGTATGGATTTTCTCATGGCAGGTAAGTCCTGCTTTGTGGCTGAAGGCCTTCCCACATTCATTACACTGATAGGGTCTCTCTCCAGAATGAATTTTCTGATGACTCCTAAGTCCAATCTTCTTGTGGAAGACTTTCCCACATTCATTACATTCGAAAAGTTTCTCTCCAGTATGAATTCTCAGATGGTAGACAAGTCCTGACTTCTGACTAAAGTTCTTTCCACATTCATTACATGTATAAGTGTTCTTTCCAGTATGAATGTTCTGATGACCATTAAGCCCTGCCTTCTGACTGAAGGTTCTCCCACATTCATTGCATTCATATGGTTTCTTACCTTTATGAATATTCTCATTTTCAATAAGTGTTCCCTTCAGCCTGAAGGCATTTCCACATTCATTAGTTTCATAAGGTTGTTCTCCAGTATGAATTCTATTACAGATAGTAACATCAGCTCTCTGTGGGAAGGCCTTTTCATACTCATTACATGTGTAAGGTTTTTCTCTAGTACGAATTCTCTGATGCCGTATAAGTGCTGTCTTTTCGCTAAAAGCTTTTCTATATTTATTACATTCATATTTTTCTATAATATGAATTCTCTTATTCTGAGAAATGTTTATAGTACTGGAGAAAGTCTGAGTGCATTCATTTCCTAAATGTGCTTTCTCCCTATGTTGACTGTGATTTTCATTAAGGTCTGAATCATAAGTGATCAATTTCTCATGTTCATTATGCCTAGAAAGCATCTTCTTTAAGGAAATTCTTTTCTGTCTATTCACGTATGAATACCATCTGACTCTCCTTTGTTCTCTATCACACGGATGAAGATTTCTTCCAAGAGAAATCTTATATTGTGGAGAACGGATTGTTCCTTGGCAGAAGCCACCACTATATTTTTTATATGTATGTCCTCTAACTGGATTGGAAGTCTTCATTTCAAAGATCTGTTTATATCCAAAATGTTTCTCCCCATTGCTCTTCAGTTTTTCTAATAAAGCACAACATTCCCAGGCTTTGCCAAACTTGAAGACACGGAGATTACCCTCTTGAATTTTTTCTTGGAATGGTTCTTCCATGGAAAGGCCAATCTTGGTAGTGGATTCTCTAGCTTCAGGCCTAGTGTCCCAATCTGGAAGAAAATTTTAAAACTGTAAATATCCCTTGTTACACATGAATTATACTTACCCTGAGTTCTCTCTCTCCAGCAAAAATATTGTTCCCATCTACTTTTCCAGACCAATTACACATTGCTTCCCTTCAGAGACACTACAGTCTATAATGAACTGGCCTCCACAGGCTATCCCTCATATCTCCATTGTAGTCCTTCCTCACCTCTGCCTCTTCAAACTGATTTCATCTAAAATTCAGCTCAAGGTTGACTTCCTATATGAGGCCTTTCACTGTGCCTCAGTGATTAGCATCTCCACCTCATTGGCTTTATATATATTTTCAAATACTGTTATGTGTATACATTGTTTCCTCTTAGGAAATGTAAGCTCTTGGAGAGAGAGGCTGCTTCATGCCAAGAGATGCTCTCTGTCTTCCCTTTGCAAGTCCCTGACATAGTGCCAGGCACAATGCCAGGCACACAGGAGATGCTAAACAAATACTTGCTTGACTCCATAGGCTATTTTCTCATGGTCAACATTTTGGATATAAACAGATTCAAACTGAGGTCTTTTGAATTCATGTTTTGGGCTCTTTCCTGTTTTTTGTATACTAGTGGACAGACCATTTCTGCATAACACTACATGGCAGACCTAGGAGCAAAGCAGAAGCAACAGGAAACCACTTTTGACACGTACACAAAGTATTTTGACAAACAGTTGTCCCCAGTCATATGGTCTACCTTAAAAACTATTAGGTGGGCAGCTATGTGGCACAGTGGATAAAGCGCTGGCCTTGGATTCAGGAGGACCTGAGTTCAAATCCAGCCTCAGACACTTGACACTTAACTAGCTGTGTGACCCTGGGCAAGTCACTTAACCCTCATTGCCCTGCAAAAACAAAAACAAAAACAACAACAAAAACTATTAGGTTTGGGAAAGACCTTAGAGATCACACTCTCCAACTACCTCACATCACTTATTAGGCATCTGTGTTCCAAAGAGGTTAAAAGCACTGCTTAAGTCACTAGATCTAGCAAGTGCAGTGAGTTGTTCTTAATTTGAACCCAAATATAAATGTGCTCAACTCTCAGACAGAGCAAACAGGCTTTAGGAGATATTTCTTGTCCCCTCATCAACCTCCCAACCACAAATCCTGTTTCTATAGACCAGAAAGATACTGGTAGAAAGAGAAAGAACAAAATCAAGTGTACAACAATTTTGACAAAAATCAAGGACTAATTAAATTTATGTATGTTCCACAGCTAGGTAGAAATGATCCAGTAAAAATGACAATATTGCCAGAAATTACTTACTATAGTTATTAAGCATGTGGGACCTGGGGCTGTGGGAACACCTACTATTCATGTATATCATGCATAGTCTTTCTATAACTTCACAGATATATCCTAGGGACTTCCCTGAGGCACAGAAACATTAACTAACATAGGAAAAAAGATGCCAATCAGGAAAACACTGATAATAACGATGTCAATGGGAAGCTCAACAATAACAAAGTAATCAAAATTAATGTTGGGGAATTTTATAACCAAGTTGGGTTTCAAAAAACAACAACACAAGAGGCCTGAATCAGAAGTCAGAGGAGCTGAGTTCAATCTCTGCCTCGGTCACATGTGATACAGGTAACTTTGAATTAGTCAATTAGACTTTTCAAAGCTCAGTTTCCTCATTGGCTTGGATGACCACCAGGGCCCACTTCTCTAATCTGGGATCTGGTGAGATTCCTCCTTTGGTTTGTTGGTTTTTTTTCCAGGGCTATGGGGGTTAAGTGACTTGCCCAGGGTCACACAGCTAGTAAGTGTCGAGTGTCTGAAACCGGATTTGAACTCAGGTCCTCCTGAATCCAGGGCCAGTGCTTTATCCACTGCGCCACCCAGCTGCCCCGAGATTCCTTCTTTGCAGAAGTGGGAGACTACAGGTATGGAGTCCTGCACAACATGGCAGACTTAGCTCATGTGCTGATCAGCTTAGCTGAACTGTTTATTTTTCTCTTTCTTTGTCAAAAGGGGAAGGCTGTCTCAGAGGGAAATGGGAAGATCTTATCAGGAAAATTCAGATGAGATAAAAAGATAAAAAAAAATTGTTGACACTCTGGTAATAAGAAAAATGAAAATGCCTTATGTTTACTGCATCAGAGAAGAGAAAATCTCCACTTTGACATAGTTGTGGAGAAACAAGAAGCTGTTATTCTGCTGAAGGAACCGTGAGTAAATAAGATACTGTGGTAATATACATAGTAAGAGAAAGAAAGTTGCTCACACCCACTCTCCCCAGGGTCTCATTACCAGGCTATCTATCAAAAGAAGATGCAGCTTTCTCTTCTAAAGGATTCACAGCAGCTGGGTTGCTAATAGAAGGTGAATAAGCACTTACTAAATGTGTCCTGTGTTCTAGTCCCTGTACCAAGTACATGGAAGAGAAGGAAAAAAGGCAGACACTGCCCTTGGGGATCTCAGTCTAATGGGAGAGTCCACATGCAGATAAACGTGTACAAACAAGCCACACACGGGATAAATAAGAAATCATCAAAAGAGGAAAGACGCTAGAATTAAGAGGGATTGGGAAAGGATCCCTGTAGAAGGGATATAAAAGAAGCTGAGAAGCCACGAGGCAGAGATATGGGAAGAGCGCATTCCAGGCATGAAAGACAGTCAGAGAAAATGAGAAGGAGGATCTCCTGCCTGGATCAACAAGGAGGCCAGTGTCATTACTTCAAAGAATAACCAGAGGTAGACAAAGATAAGAAGACCAAAAAGGTGGGGAAGGATGGCTGGGTTACGAAGAGCCCTGACTGCCCAAGAGAAGATTCTGTATTTGAGGGAGAGGTGACGGGGAGCCACTGGGGTTGACTGAGTATGGGGGTGACGTACTCAGACCTGCACTTCAGGAAACCACGTTAGTGACTGAATGGATGGGAGTGGGGAGAGGCTTGAGGCAGGCAGACTCTCCCAGCAGCTACTGCAATAATCTAGTTGTAAGGTGAGGAGGGCCTGCACCAGGGTGAGGGCAGTGTCAGAGGAGACAAGGGGTTGTACTGGAGAGATGCTGCAAAGGTAAAATCAGCAGGTCATGACAAAAGACTGGATATAGGGGAGACAAGGACGACATCGGGGTTGTGAATTAGGACTGGCAAAATGATGGCATCAACAATAACAGGAAAGATTTTTAAGAACAGAAGATAAGAGGGAAAAGTTAATGACTTCAGTTTAAGATATCTACTGAACATCCATTTTGAAATGTCTGATAGGCATGTGGGGAGTTGATGAGCAGATTTGAGAGTCATAGGCATAGGGATGATCATTAAATCCAAGGAGGCTGATGAGACCAACAAGTGTAGAAGAAGAAGAGAGGAATGTGCAGAACTGTGCCTGGTGGGACAACCATGATTAGTGGGCAAGGCCTACATGAAAATCCAGCAAAGGACATGGAGAACAAGTGCTCAGTATGTGGGGAGATAACTAGGCAGGGGCAGTGTCGTAAAAACAAAAGGAAAAGAGAGTATGAAGAAGACAATGATCAACAGCATCAGAGGTCAAGACGGATGCACACTGAGAAAAGGCACTGGAGAGACCACCCTGGGTTGAATGATAAAGTGGGAAGCCAGAGGTAGAGAATTAAGAGGAGAAAGAGAGAAGTGGAGGAACCCACGGCAGAGGCCTTTTCTAGGGCACACAAAGGGCAGAAGAGATAGGGGATCATAGCAGAGCTAGAAAAATCAGCTGAGGATTTTTGAAGATGGATGAGATGTGAGAAGGTCTGCAGGCAGCAGTGAAGGTTCATAGACAGGGAGAGAGTGAAGATCAGTGAGAAAGTAGTGACCAGAGGAGGGCATTCTGCTGGGACATTAGAATGAATGGCATCGCATTTGTAGGGAGAACAGTCTGCCTTGGCAGGGAGTAGGGTCACCTCTTCCTGTGAGACAGGAGTGAAGGAGATGGTAATAAAAGACAGGAAACAAGGAATGGTTCCAATGGTTTGGTTGTAGCTCAAGTTTTGATTTTTCGGAACTAAAATTTAATAACTCAAATAAACATGGGGAGCCATTGAAAGGAACAGAATAAAGAAAACAAACAAAAAAGATAACTTATTAAATTTAATTTTTTAAAGTGATAGGAGAAAGATGAGACTAACAAAAATGTAATTAACAGCAGGGGCAGTTAGGTGGCTCAGTGGATAGAACACTGGGCCCAGAGTCAAGAATATTCATCTTCCTCTTGTGTAAAATGAGCTGGAGAAGGATAATGGCAAACCACTCCAGTATCTCTGCCAAGAAAACCCCAAATGTTTATGACCAAAGATGAGATAGAGAACATTATGAAATGCAAAATGGATCATTTTGACTACATTAAATTAAAAAGATTTTGCACAAACAAAACCAATGCAAACAAAATTAGAAGGAAAGCAGAAAGCTGAGAAACAATTTTTACAGCCAGTATTTCTGATAAAGGCCTCATTTCTAAAATATACAGAGAACTCAATCAAATACATACGAATACAAGTCATTCCCCAATTGAGAAATGGTCAAAAGATATGAACAGGCCGTTTTCAGATGAAGAAAATAAAGCTATCTGCAGCCATATGAAAAAATGTTCTCAATCACTACTGATTAGAGAAGTGCAAATTAAAACTACTTTGAGGTACCACCTCACATATATCCAATTAGCTAATATGACAAAAAAGAAAAATGATGAATGTTGGAGAAGATGAGGGAAAATTGGAACACTAATGTACTGTTGGTGGAGTTGTGAACCGATCCAACCATTCTGGAGAGCAATCTGGAATCATGCCCAAAAGGCTATAAAATTATGCATACCCTTTGACCCAGCAATACCACTACTAGGCCTGTATCCCAAAGAGATGATAAAAAAGGGAAAAAGTACCCATATGTACAAAAATATTTATAGGTACTCTTTTTGTGATGGCAAAGAATTGGAAATTATGGGGATGCCCATCAATTGGGAATGACTAAATAAGTTGTATATGAATGTGATGGAATACAATTGCACTGTAAGAAATGATAAGCAGATGGATTTCAGAAAAACCTGAAAAGATTTACATGAATTGATGCTGAGTGAAATGAGCAGAACCAAGAGAACACTGTACACGGTATCAACAACACTGTGTGATGATCAACTGTGATGGACTTAACTCTTCTCAGTAATACAATGATCCAAGATTGTTCCAAATGACTCATGGTGGAATGCTTTCCAAATCCAGAAAAAAGAACTATGGAGTCTGAATGCAGATTGAAGCACACTATTTTCACTTTTATTGTTGCTATTTTGTTGCTGTTGTGGCTTATTCTTGTGGTTTTTTTCCCCTTTTGTTCTGATTCTTCCATTACAACATGACTAATGTGAAAATACGTTTAACATGATTGTAATGTATAACATATCAGATTGCTTGCTGGCTTCAGGAGTGGGGAGAGAAGGGAGGGTGGGAGAAAAATTTGGAATTCAAAAAAATATATTTACATGTAATTGAAAAAAAATTTTTTTTTAAAAATAAACATAGAAAACCCCAAATGGGGTCACAGAGAGTCAGACATGACTGAACAACAATAATAAAAAGCAATCCAAAGGGGACATGACAAACAAACAGGCTGTGTCCAATCCTGATCTTGTTAGACACCATTCACAAAACAAGAGAGAAAGAAGCAATGTTCACAAGGAGAAAGAAAGGCTGCTGAGGATCAGGCACTAAAATGGTGAAAGAGAAAACTCTCCTCTGAGACTGCAGGAACAAACAAACAGGAAAGATGTGGGTGCAGAGAGCACTTGGCTGAGCTGAAGAGGAGGCTCTTGGAAGCAGCTCACCCCAGACAGCCTCAGCTCTTCTCCACAGGGGCCTCAGGAGCTATGAGAAAGGCCTGTCCAAGACTGTCCAAGTCCTCTCTACAAACAACCAGCTGTGCTGTTGCTGCTCATGACTTCCCTGCTTTTCACTCACTCACCTGGACAGGTGCTTCTTGGGCCATCTCCCTCTGACATCCAGACCACTTCCCCTCGCTCCAACTGGTCGATCACATCTGGTTTGGAAACAGCTAGTCCTGCACATTGGAAATGCAGAGAGGCTGGCTCAGAAAGCAGGCTCTGACTTTGGTCCATCTCTCACAGGGAAAAATGCAAATGCCAAGAAGGCCTAAGGAGGGAGACAAAGGACTGGGCTCTGAGGAAGGACAAGGGTTTGCCTCGAGGGGTGGGCCTGGCCTCAGGAAGGACCCACTGAGACCGTGGGAACCTCTCATGTCTCCAGTCTCTGCACTGGGACTTTAGGGAAGAATCTCAGACCTGAGGGGAAAAGGGACAATGGAGGAAGAGCCTCGGGGACCACTCAATGAACCTGTCAGTTTCCACCTGTACCAACCTAGACTCTTTCACCTGCACTCAGGCAGAAGGACCCTGTCCCATGGCCACAAAAGGATGATGAGCACTCTACAGTTTCTCCATGAGAAACCACTGCTGGCAAACCCTGGAAAGATGTCACAGTATTTACTTATCAAGGAGAGAAGCCAAGATGCATTGTTGGTGGAGCTGTGAACTGATCCAACCATTCTGGAGAGCAATTTGGAATTATGCCCAAAGGGTGATAAAGCTGTGCATAACCTTTGACCCAGCAATACCACTTTTGGGTCTTTTTCCCAAAGAGATCATGGAAAGGGGAGAGGGACCCACATGTACAAAAATATTTATAGCTGCTCTTTACGTGGTGGCAAGGAATTGGAAGTTGAGGGGGTGCCCATCCATTGGGGAATGGCTGGACAAGTTGTGGTATATGAATACAATGGAATACTATTGTGCTGTAAGAAATGATGAGCAGGAGGAGTTCAGAGAAACCTGGGGGGTCTTATGTGAGCTGATGATGAGTAAGATGAGCAGAACCAGAAGAACATTGTACACAGTATCATCAACATTGAGTGTTGGTCTACTGTGATGGACTAGATTCTTCTCACCAATGCAATGGCACAGAAGAGTTCCAGGGAACTCATGATAGAAGAACTGCGGAGTATAGATGCTGAATGAACCATACTATTTCTTTTGTTTTTGCTGCCGTTGTTTTTTCTATTTTGAGGTTTTTCATCATTGTTCTGATTTTTCTCTTATAACATGACTAATGCAGAAATAGGATTAATGTTATTATGTGAATATATGTATATATGTGTGTGTGTATATATATATGTATATATGTGTGTATATATATATATATAAAACCTATATCAGATTACCTGCTGTCTAGGGGGGGGGGAGGGAGGGGAGGGAGGGAGAAAAATCTGAAATTGTAAAGCTTATATAAACAAAAGTTGAGAACTATCTTTACATGTAACGGAAAACAATAAAATACTTTATTAATTATAAAAAAAAAAGATTCTCCAATAATAGGAGTCTGAGCTACCAGGGGCCGTCCTTACCCAGCCAGACCAGGTTGTGGTAGTTGTCCAGCATCACATCCCTGTACAGCTCCTTCTGAGAGGTACACAGGCGCCTCCACTCCTCCAGGGTGAAGTCCACAGCCACGTCCTCAAATGTCACTGACTCCTGAAACACCAATGACATTCCTGCACCTTCAGCTCCCCTTCCCAATATGGACCCAAGAGGACAAAGTGGGTTTTCACAGAAGCCTAAGAGGCAGAAGGGCCCTCAGAGGCCATCTGGTGCAGCCCACACCTGAGGAATGATTCCAGCCACCACTGCCTCAGTAGGTTGGGATGGCAGCTGAAGGCGGAATGCTTGAGCTCAGGTGTTCTGAGCTACAAGGGGATGAAAGTCAATCAGGGGGCTCTTCCAACTACAGCACCAACACGGCAACTCCCCCATCAGAAATATACATTGCTTCTAGTAATCTAACACAACAGATCTCCATTAGGTAACTCAGCTCGAGGCAAAATATGGACAATGACCCACAAGCTTTTCCTTGAAGGGTCTCCATCTGATGTGGGTAAAAGAACGTGCAATGGCAAGTAAAGGAAAGACACGAGAGTGTGCGCTAATGGTCACAGGGAAGTGGGATGCCTCGGCACAGGAGGTAGTCTTCAACCTGAACCTTGAAGCATACCAAAGGATTTTTTTTTTTTTGGTGAGGCAATTGGGGTTAAGTGACTTGCCCAGGGTCACACAGCTAGTAAGTGTTAAGTGTCTGAGGCTGGATTTGAACTCAGGTCCTCCTGACTCCAGGGCCGGTGCTCTATCCACTGCACCACCTAGCTGCCCCACACCAAAGGATTTAATGGATGAAAGAGCACTGAGGAGCCTGGGCCCTGCCAGTCCCTGGGCTATGCACCCTCAGGGAGCTGACACTTTAGTAGAGAGAGACAACACAGGAAGAGGTGGGGCTGGGGAAGGGGTTATTCCTGCATGGTGACAACTAAGATGCCAGCAAACGTCCCAGACCCCTGGCAGAGGTCTAGCCACAGTGAGAAATATGGTTTGGGGCTCGTTATAGTGAGTGTGTGCTCCTCACTTATCCCCAGTAAGTAGAGTTGACATATACGGGCAGCTAGGTGCCACAGTGGATAGAGTGCTGGGTCAGGAGTCAGGAAGACTCTGCTTCTGAGTTCAAATCCAGCCTCAGACTCTTACTAGCTGTGTCACCCTGGGCAAGTCACTTCACCCTGTCTGCCTCCATTTCCTCATCTGTCAAATGAACTGGAGAAGGAAATGGCCAAACCACTCCAGTATCTTTGCCAAGAAAACCTCACATAGAGTCACAAGGAGTAAGACATGGCTGAAACATCTGCACAACAACATAGATGCCATATTAGTAAATTAACTGGGAGTCGGGGGAAGGGTGGAGGTAATGGTCTCTGGAGGCCAGGTCCACAGTATGGGGACACATACCTGGTGGTCCTTGTTGGACAGGCGTGTGGGGGCCATTCCCCCTCCTCAATGCTCCCACTGCCTGGGGAAGCGCCCAGTCCTCAGAATTCAGAGCTGGAGAAGAAAAAGGAACCATCAGCAAAAGGACCGGCCCTCTCTTGTTGCCTCCAATATTCCTTAGATCACACCAACTCAGTCAGTACGATCTGCACACTCGCTCTGGGCACTGGGGCAAAAAAGGCAGAAACAGCAACGCTCCTTCCTCGTCTCAGGGAACTTTTAGGTGGAACTGATCTTCAGGCATTTGCTGCTAAAGGTTTAATGCTTTTCCAGGGGAAAAAATGTACAAACACAACTCACTTTTTTTTTTTTAAGTGAGGCAATTGGGGTTAAGTGACTTTCCCAGGGTCACACAGCTAGTAAGTGTTAAGTGTCTGAGGCCGGATTTGAAGTCAGGTACTCCTGACTTCAGGGCCGGTGCTCTATCCACTGTGCCACCTAGCTGCCCCTCACAACTCACTTTTTTTTTTTTTTTGCGGGGCAATGGGGGTTAAGTGACTTGCCCAGGGTCACACAGCTAGTAAGTGTCTGAGGCCGGATTTGAACTCAGGTACTCCTGAATCCAGGGCCGGTGCTTTATCCACTGCGCCACCTAGCTGCCCCTCACAACTCACTTTTAAGCTTAAATTGCATTTTTAACATTTTCTCCATCCTTCAAGACTAGACAGTTGCTAAAGCCATAAACCCTGAGTTGGAGACTTTGCATTTTCAATTGGTAGCATCTGTAGATGCTCACAAAGAAGAATTTAAATCTCCCTAGTTGTAGTTGGCACCAGTATACACCTAATATGCCCCGTATAAATAAAAGTACACATAAGAAAACTTAAGGAAAGAGAACCACATCCTGGGGTGGGCAGGGGAGGGAAAGCAGTATCAGGAAAAGTCTCACAGAGGAGTTGGTTCTGAGAACGGCCTTGAGGGAAAATAAGACTTCTGAGAGCCCAAGGTGATGAGGGTCTATCAGGCAGGGGCTAAGGATGATGGAGATGGGGGTGGCCTAGAAATACATGCAAGCAGTGGATGAAATGCCTCCCTTGGAAGAGAGAGCCAGGCATTTACTCCTGTGGACTGTCTAAAGCTTTTTGGGAATGCGATGTTGGTGAAAGAACCTCAGAACAGCATTCCTGGGTTGGTACATGGATTGGGGTCCAATGGATATTGATGAATTTATTTAGGGGAGCCAGAGAGACATGGGCCTTGAATACCAGGCTGAAGAACTTGCACTTTGTCCCAGGGAGCTACTAAATATCTGGGAGTACAATTATAGGTTCATTCCGAGGCCTTGGGAAGGACATTGTGCAAGTCGTCAGAAGACTGGATGGGAAGAGGCCAGAAGCAGGTAGATCAGGTAGGAAGTGAGTGTGATAGCAGGAGGGGTACACGACAGTGACCTCCGCCGGCGTCCTGGCCGTGAGGATGAAGTAAAAGAGATGATGGATGAATGAGATGGAGGGCAGGCGCTTCTCTACTTCTGTCTGGGCCTCCCAGCCTCCAGGCAGGGAAGTTCATCACAGCCTCTGTCATCCTTGCCCTCTCACTCATTCACATTTCACAAATCCCATCAGCTGCTGAGTCGCACAGGTCCTAATTCAGCACATCGCCTGCCGTGTCTTGTCCCCCTCAGAGCCAGCACCCGTGTTTATGCCTCATCGCACCTCACCTTCACTTGCCTTGTAACAACCTAATGGTTTTCTCTTCCTAAAGAGTAGGTCTGTCCCTGTTACCCCCCTATGCAGTGAACTTCAGCGATTTCTTTGTTGTTGGTCAATCGTTTCAGTTGTGTCCCACACTTCACGACTCCTTTTGAGGTTTTCTTGGCAAAGACACTGGGGTGGTTTGCCATTTACTTCTCCAGTTCATCTGAAAGATGAGGAAACTGAGGCAAACCAGGTGAAGTGATTCGCCCAGGGTCACCCAGCTAGGAAGTGTCTGAGGACAGATTTTAACTCAAAAAGATGAGTCTTCCTGGTTCTAAGCCCAGTAAACTATTCATTGTTCCACCTGAATGCCCAATAGTTCCTGACTAATATAAAACGTGCCATCTATCCTCTGGTGTTCCGAGCTCTTTAGAACCTGGCTCATTCACATCTTCCACCTTCCCGGGGCTCTGGCCTCCTCACCGTTCCTCTCACCCAGTGGTCCATCTGCTGACCAACCCTGAGCATTTCCCATGGCTGCACACCATGTCTGAACCGGCTTCCTTCCTCACCCCACCTCCCAGCTTCCTTCCTTTCTTCCCTGGGCAACTAAAATCCCACCTTTGACAAGAAGCCTTCCTCAATCCTCCTTAATGTTACCGTCTTCCATGCTGATGATAGAAATTATCCAGCACGTTCCCTTTGTATCAATTCATCAATTAATACAGATCAAGCACCTACAATGTGCCCTGTGCTCTGTGCCCGGGTACTGTGCTCAGCTGTTCACAAGGCATTTCATTTCATTTCACTGTGGGCATGTTATTTCCCTCATGACGCTGGGAGCTCCTGGAGGGCAGAAACTAGGGTGGCCCTGTCTTTGTACTCCAGCACTTAGCCCAGTGCCTGACACAGAGGAGGCATCTAATCAACGCTTGCTGACTCGACCGCTGCGTGTCTCTCCTCTCCCTAACCCCTCTTCTCCATGGCTGCCACAGTGAGAATTCTAAAGTTCCCATTGTTACCCCTTGGATTAGGTAGATTCCTTGTCTGTCACCATCTTGAGCCAGGCCATCTTCCCTGGCTCATTATACACTCACAATCTATAGGCACCTGAATCAGCTGCTTGCTCTCCCTTTCTGAAACAAGCTCCGTCTTCTTGCCTGTGCACACAGCCATCCTGAACTCCTTCCCCTGCCCTACAGAGAATTCCTAGCTCCCTGCAAGGCTCCATATCAATGCCACTCCATGAAGACCTACACGACCCGCCCTAAACCCCAGCCCAGTGCCTGCCCATTCCACATAAAAGATGATTTTGTATTCATTTTTATGTTTCTAGTGACTTACATATGTGTACATGATACTTCCTAGTGTGGGGGACAATTATGGATTTGAGTCAGATTAAACTCTGAGGATGGAGTCTGAAAGATACCTAGCCCCACTCCAGAATAGCTAGCCTCTCGCTTTGCTTAAAAGTTAATTGCTTGGGGCAGCTAGGTGGTGCAGTGGATAGAGCACCGGCCCTGGATTCAGGAGGACCTGAGTTCAAATCCGACCTCAGACACTTGAGACTTACTAGCTGTGTGACCCTGGGCAAGTCACTTAACCCCAACTGCCTCACCAAAAAAAGAAAAAGTTAATTGCTTGTCAAATTCTCACTGTCTCCTTTAAGTTTTATTGTTGAGATAATGGACTTGGGACAGTTCTGTAAACTTTAGAGATGGGGTCTGGGAGATATCCAGTGCCCCATTAAGTTTTATTACTTGTCACAGTTCTACCAATTAGCACTATTTACTTTACTTCTACTTAGTTCCCACATGCCAGCTACACCTTGGTTTATGGCCTGTAATAAAAATTGTGTCTCCAAATAGTCGGCTTACTCCTCTCACATGTCAAAACTCCAGTCCCTGTCAGTCAGATAAGGGAGTGATTTCTGCCTCCCTCTTTCTTTGACATTCCTCAGACTTGTACCCCTTCCCCTTCTCCCCTTTGTTCTTGGACATGTATCCATACATGGATCACAAACTGGGTACGCATCTTGGGTGAGACAGGATTGGATGTTAGATTGTGAGCTCATCCACCCTAGGTGTACGTGGGGACAGTCCTTTTCAAGATTACTATAAAAACCTAGAGGATTGGGCATATCTTTGCAAGACTTCAAGGTGTAATTGGGTTTTGCCCGTCCTCATGAGGATGTAATAAATCTGTCTCTGCTTGGCTTGGTGGTCTCCTCAAGTTATATGGATAAACTGAGGCAGTTTGTCCCAAACACTAGGACAGATTCTACATTCCTTTAAGGTAGAGATGGTTTTATTTGTCTTTGTACACTAAGTACCTGCCATAATATCTAGCACAGGGTAACCATTTAATAAGTAATTGTTTGTTTGATGGTTGAGCATTGAGAAGACTTATCAATTCAATGGAAAGGGGGTGGGGGAGAAGTGAAGGACTGAGAGAGGAAAAGACACTAACAATTCTGAGATCGGGAACTTCGGTGCCTGGGTAGAAGGGGGAATGTTCAACAGCATTAGCCCTGTTTCTAGACATGGAAGAGTGTGTATGGAGGTAGAGATGATTTCTATTTGGAAATAAGAATCAAGAACAAAGCAGGGGGAACGAAGAGCGAAGTTCAGCAGAATCCAGGGGCTGTATGGGAAATAAAGTTTGAAGAGAAGGAAAAGAAGAAGAGCAGACACAGTAGAGCATCGCCTGACTGACAAGAGGACGAAACAGGTCAGTGAGATGCAAGAGGGGAGGTAAGGAGGGATGGGGGGGAGGGGGAGACGCAGGTAGGGAAAGACATGACAAAGAGGGGAAGAGAAAGGAAAGTGAAACGAACAGGAAAATTACAGGAGAGAAAGGAGAAAATTAAGCTAGAGAAACACGAGATTAGGAAATATGCAGAAAGAGAAGAAAAGGAGAACTGGGAGGCAGAAAGTGAGACGGGGAAAACCGGGTAGGGAGGAGGGAAGAGCCTGGGAGGAGGACTGGGGAAAGGAGGAGGATGAGGAGGGGGAAGACGGTGAAGGAGGAGGAGAGGAAATCAGAAAGGAAGGGCGCTCCACACTGAGGACAACACAGAGCTCAACCCAAGAGAGTGAAATGGAACCACGGGCAGAAGTAAACCTAAGCCGGTAACCAGCGGGTCCCAAGAGGAAATTAACCACCAGGAAGGAGGCGGGGCTAGCACGAGAGAACACAGGGACTGCGCGTGCGCCACGGCACGCAAGGCGGCGCCGGCAAACCAATGCGTGCGCGTGTCTCAGGACGGGGCCGAAGCGGGAGTCAGGAAAAGAGCCCTGCGAAAAAGCAGACGCAGTACGAGGAGACGGGGAAGCTTACCTTCTCCCCAGGGGCACATTAGGGAGGAAGAACGTGGAGAAACATGGCGCCCCTGGTTTCTCCCTGACTCTCGCTGCCCACTCACTGTGCCTCAGTCTCCACCTGGTTGCCTGAGGGAGAAGGATGCCACAGTCCTAAGTGCCCGCGCCCGAGGCGACAGCAAAGTACGGAAGCCGGCAGAGTGCCGGAAAAGCTTGACTTCCAGGAGGAACCGTAGCCACGTAGGGCAAGGTCTCTCCCCCTGCGAGGGCAGGGCATTCTGGGAAACGTAGTTCAGAGGAAAGAGGAAGTTTCTAAGCCATCTCCTCCCCCAAATAAAAGACCGTTTTAATTCTAATTGGACAGTGTGCAAGAGTGTAATTCTTTACCGAAGAATCCCTAAGGAACTCCACACCCATTTCCCCCGTGACACTTGGGAACTACAGAACACATATTGATGCTCCCCCAAAGACCCTAAATACTCAGTTCCTGGACCTACTTACTTCCCATGAAGCATCCCTCTCCCCCCCCCCCCCCCCCCCCCCGCCACGCATAAAGGTGGTCACACCCTTGATCTTGCCAGCACCCACAAGCACATTACCTTCGTGTTCAAGAATTCTGAAATCTCCTTGTCTGTTTTCCGTTTAAGATGCTGAGTTTAAGGGGCAGCTAGGTGACTTGGTGGATAAAGCACCGGCCCTGGATTCAGGAGGACCTGAGTTCAAATCCAGCCTCAGACTCTTGACACTAGCTGTGTGACTCTGGGCAAGTCGCTTAACCCTCACTGCCCCGGAAAAAAAAAAAAAAAAAAAAAGCTGAGTTTAAGGACATCCAATTTGATGCGTCCAAAAAGCAGGCGAAGAGATGAGATCAGAGCTCCACAAAAAGACTAAGGCTAGGGGGCAGCTAGGTGGCGCAGTGCATAGAGCACCGGCCCTGGATTCAGGAGTACCTGAGTTCAAATTCGACCTCAGACACTTAACACTTACTAGCTGTGTGACCCTGGGCAAGTCAATTAACCCCAATTGCCTCACTTAAAAAATAAAAAAAAAATTTTTAAAAAAAGACTAAGGCTGGATAAGTAGATTTGGGAATCTTCAGCACAAGGAGCACTAGAGACCTGCCTGATGACCCTTCAGTGCCCTTTGGATACAATCTCTGGCCTTCTGTCAGTGGAACAGGGGAGACTGAGACACTCGGGGCCACCCTATCCCCACACAGCCTACCTCCATCAGTGTCTCTGTGGGATTTATAGATAATTCCAGAGCACTGCTCTTCTATCTCCCATTTCTGCCCCGTTGCATAGGCTCATGCCTAGAATGCCTTTCCTTCCTCCCCTTCTCTGCCTCTTATTAAAAATTGCCAAGAGGGGCAGCTAGTGGCGCAGTAGATAGAGCACTGGCCCTGGAGTCAGGAGGACCTGAGTTCAAATTTGATTTCAGACACTTAACACTAGCTGTGTGACCCTGGGCAAGTCACTTAACCCCAATTGCCTCACCTAAAAAATTGCCAAGAAAGAGATAGTGACCGATGATTCTCATTGCCATGATGAAATACTTCCTCTCATGAGATGCTTCATTCACTTCTGACTTCTGCTTCTCTTGAATACCACATACCATGGGGCTACTTACTCTTCCCCCTCTCCTTTAAGGGATGGTCTTGTTTTATTATTATTATGTTTCCATCCCCAGTGTTCAGCACAGAGCTGGGCACACAGTAGGCATTTCATAAATGTTTCTTGTCTTACATGACAATGTCTAGTTACTGGACATGTTAATCCATCTGAAGCCCAAGGATGTGCTAGAGGCTCAATATTAATCAGAAATCACCAATGGGGCTCATCTTCTTTTACACTTGCCCTTATCAATGGGATTTGCTCTGTGAAGAGAAAAGCAGCATTAGATCTGTCTGATTTCAGATATGAACCATAGGCAGCCAATTGTAAGACAAGATCAGAAATAATGAGGTGGGGAAAGGTCTTATTTACCAAGATGGGGGTCAAGAGAATTCTACCTTCACCTTTGAAGGATTGTTCTTTCCCCTCTCCCAGTGACTGACATCCACCTGTGGCAGACCTCAGACTGCAGGGGCACATGGCATTTCTCTTGACTGATGAACTAGTGGCCTTAGGAGGGGCCAGAGACTTATACCTGAATTCAAGATTTAGAATAGCAACAAATTAAAGTCCCAAGAGACTTTACCTCAAGCAGCAAATTTCACTAATTACAGATTAGGACTGGATTATTGTTCAAAATCTCATCTAGAATTTCATCTATTCACAACCATCATTTCCACCTCGGTTTGCAGATAAAGCCAAAGGGGGAGCCTCAAGCCATTTCTAGACTACAATGAGATGAGACCCTTTATCTGAGTCTATGTGGACAAGCAGGTCATAACTGGGTATAATGTCCTTCGTGAAAACGAAGGCTGCGGCTTCAGAACCTTGGTCAAGGACTGACTTGGGCATATTAATCATCTTTTTCTGTAAGTGCTCAAGAAGGTATGCAAGCTGCAGAACTTCTGGGATCTAGGTGCAGTCTGTCCTCAGCTCCCAACACTGTCACTACCAGCTGCTGTTCTAAGGGACGATGCTAGGACACCGATCAAAATTTAAAATTCTATAGACCCTTAAAACACAACAACTGTGTGCAAACGAGTGGACAACCAGCAGCAGATGAGGCTTAAAAAACAAGCTGATGAAAAGCTACACAAGTTGGACAGGTAGCTGTCATGCAAGTTGGAGAAACCCACCCTCAATTAATTGAATCTATTACCCCTTGTGTGCCACAGCGCCCCCCTCCCCCCAAACTAAAAAGTCTATCTGGTGATGGAAGCTCTGGGGAGGATGGCTTCTTCAGTTTCCCAGACCCAAAAGACCTGGTCAGCCTTGTCCTGCTGTTCCCACTTCTTCACCATAAGTTCACACACAGTGAAGAGTTGGTAGCAAAATGCAATTTCACTACATTTAACTCCTGAATTTCCCATATTTGAAAAACAATATTAAATGAGGATTTTTTATTTTAAATTAAGAAAAGAATAATAATAGTGATGGAGGAGGCTAAAAGGGTTAACAGATAACCTATCTATTGTAGCAAAAAGGAGTTAAAAGAAAAACTGAGGCTTGAGTGCTTATCAATAGTACCTAAAAAGGTTAACAGAGACAAAGGACTCAAGCTGTTAACCCTTTTTGTTTTTCAAATATGTTTGTCACAGATACATTTATGATACAATAGCATTCAGACCAAAAAATGGGGAGAAAGGGGGGAATAGCTTGTGTAAACAGCTTTTCTCGGCCTTCATAATACAAGGAAAATTTTTGCATGGTATATAGTGTTTACCACATCAGGATTTTTCTAGGACTTAAAAGTTGCATTAAAGAATTTCAATAGTACTTTAAAATGTTTAGTCTGTGACTTGGTATTTCATAGTATGGGGCAGTTATAATTAGTAAGACTGAAGCCTTTCCCTTTAGGAGACTAGCTTAGAAAAGAATATATCCCATTGAACTATCTCACTATCTTTTAACAGTCCAATAAGATGCTAAACTTAATTTAGCCAAATGAAATCAGTTCAGTTCATTTCAGAGTAACTACCCAAGTCCAGTTACAAATTCAGATCACAACTCTGGTGTGTGTGTGTGTGTGTGTTTTGCAGGGGTCTTCAAACCTTTTATTAAATCATAAGAATTTAAAGCAACAGGTACTTCATTATTACAAAGACTGTTATCACATTCACTTTAATAACTCAGTAGGGAAGTAGCCTAACAGCATTTTGCAATAAGATAAATTTCACATAACAGCATGTGTTATTATTTTTTTTGATGAAGCAGTTGGGGTTAAGTGACTTGCCCAGGGTCACACAGCTAGTAAGTGTTGAGTGTCTGAGGCTGGATTTGAACTCAGGTCCTCCTGACTCCAGGGCCGGTGCTCTATCCACTGCACCGCCTAGCTGCCCCATAACAGCATGTTTTTAAGCATGTTTTCTTAATTAAAAGAGAGTTCACATTTCTAATCATATGTCTCATGTTAGAGTTTAGGGCAACCCAGCTCATGAAGGAGATGAACTAGCTAGAGACTGCTGAGTCTCCTGATCAAACCAAAATCACAGAAGGCGTTTTAGTTCACTTCCTCATTAAATGCCCACCAGTCAGGGTTGAGTTTCACTTGTCAGAAAGCTCCCTTTCAGAAAGAATTTAAGGTGTTTAAGGGTCTTCCTTGAGGAGTTTGGTTACAAGAGAAACCAATGACCATCAATTTATTGATTACCAGCTAGGCTGGTAATAAATTAATTATTAATTACCCAGAAACTGTCTCTCAGTTTTCATTCATCTCACTATTTTCTCCTTGATACTCTCTTCTCTCATCTCGCTCTTTTCTCCTTGATATTCTCTTCTCTATGGGTTTTCAGAACCCCCTCCCCACTCCTAGTTCTCCTCCTACCTCTCTGACAATTTTTTCTCAGTTTCCTTTGATAGATCCTCCTCCAGATCATTCCCTCTAACTGTAGGTGCCAGGGTTCTGTCCTGGGTCCTCTTCATTCTCTGTACTGCTTCACTTGGTCGTCTCATCACCTCCCATGGATTTAATGACCACCTCTATGCTGATGATTCTCAAATCTAGCTTTCCTGCCCCAGCGTCTCTGCTGACCTCATCTTGCATTTCCAATTGCCTTTAAGATATCTCCAACTGGATGTCCAGTAGAAATCTTAAACTCGGGGCAGCTAGGTGGTGCAGTGGATAGAGCACCGGCCCTGGATACAGAAGGACCTGAGTTCAAATCCAGTCTCACACACTTAATACTTACTAGCTGTGTGACCCTGGGCAAATCACTTAACTCACGAAACCTCACGAAAAAGAAGAAAAAGAAAGAGGTAAAAACCACAAAATTAGAAGCTAAGGGAATTGAGGTTAGGGAACACATTAAGGCAGTCCGGATGAGTGTGATCAAAAGGCCACCTAACTACATTTCCCAGAAGTCACTGCTCCCCAAGAGGGGTTGGGAACCAGACCACCACGTGACTTCAGTGAACCAGGCCCCTTCCAGATCCCATCTTCTTGATCACCTCTGCTTCTTTCGGGCCTGGGCCTGAGCGTGTAGCTGGGAAGAGATGAGGAGGTAGGCCCGGGGCGGGCGCAGGTGTGCGGGGGTGGGGCTGGAGGCGAAACTTCGGCCTCGAGGCTTTTCACCTTCCCTCCCACTTCGCTAAGAACGAAAAGAGGAAAGGGCAGAGGCGCATGCGCATTTTCCCAAAGTCGCTGTCTAATCTTCACGCCCCCTATTTGAATTGAATAGCCCATTGGATAAAGGGGGGCGGTATTACGCTTATGGCCCAATCAAAGGCGCCGCAGTTGCCCGGGCCGCTATGATTCCCGTTCAGAGGAGGAAGGGATAATTTGCATACTCCCACCCCTCCACGCCCCTTCTCGCGTCGGCGTTCCATTGGACTGAGTGCGAGGGTCGGGTTAGGGCTGAGACCCAATCAGGTGCCTCTGCCGCCTGGGCTGCGGTGACTTTCATTCTGAAAAGGAGAGAGCCTGGTGGAGGGAGAACTGTCCTATGGTGTGCCACGCCCTTCGTAAACTGAAACACCATAGGACAGTGAAGGGGTGGGGTTAGAGCTTTCGCCCAATCAGAAGCGTTGCCGCTGCCCTGCCCCATCGTCATCCATTCCGGGTTTTCTCCTCCTCTAGGTGATCTCCCCCTCCTCCTCTACTAGCTCTTAGTCAATCGCTCAGACATTGATAGTGCCCCCAGAGTATTTTTGTATGGTCCAGTGAGCTAAGATTTTTTAATTACATTTTTAAAGTATTATTTTACTTTAAAATGTAAAAAATGTAGAGTTTTATTTTAGCTCATGGGCAGTATGTAAATAGGCCACGGGCTGGATTTTGCTGACCTCTGTGCTAGATGATTAAAACAAACCATGTATAGAGAATCCTACTTCGACTTGGACTCTGCTGTATCTCTTTCATAACAGTTGAGACCACCTTTGGCAAGGAAATGTTTCCTTGATTTACACATCACCTAATACCACAAAACACTGTATCACTTAACAAGGTCATTTGTGAACATCTTTCCAAAAATCACCAATAATTATGCCATATCAATGTCTTTAAAGTGGTATTTTGTTCTACCAAATCAAATGTTTTTTGATCATTAAACAGTAAGAATAGGATGCTATATTCTTTCATTTTTTAGCCAGTTGTTTGATGGTAAAAATGTGGTCTACTGCAGAGGACTGTTTCCTACAATCACATTGTGGTGTGGGAAGGGGTTACCTTTGGGTTCTTGAAGACTATGAGAGTGAAGTGAAAGTTCTGGTAAGGAATATAAGGAAAGACACTGAGTAAGTTTCCATCACTATCCCGTATTTTCAGTCATGTGTGACTCGGTGACCCAATTTGGGGTTTTCTTGGCAAGATACTGGAGTGGTTTGCCATTTCCTTTTCCAGCTCATTTTACAGATAATTCTGATTTCTAAGTATCAGCCAAGTGAAGTATAGAAATTCTCTTCACCAATAAGATAGCCATTTGATAATGAATTCTTTGGTCACAGCAACACAAAATAATACTAATTTAAATTTAATAATTAAATAATACTAATTTAAATGGTCTTCAATCCTGTATTTCCCCTTTACGTTTCAGTAGTGATAACAGCAGAGTGGTGGAAAGGGAAAACATGCTAAGAATCTATTTTTTTTTAGATAGTTCATAAGATTTATATTAGCTACTGGTACTTTGAGTGTGAGATCCTTTAACAATGACCATATTCCCAGAGGAACTTAATAGTATTAAGCTTAGCATTCCTACTATAAATGAAGTCATACTAAAGAAGTTATAGCCTAACAGAAAGATGGTTCTATGCTTAGAGAGGAAGCTCACTACCTGCTAAGATAAGGTGTCAAATACAGGAAGCTCAGGACTTGTTTAAGAAGCCATTCTGGATGGCTTGAATTGTTAGGAAGGCTTTCCTGATATCGAGCCTAAATGTGCCTCTTTGCAGTGTCTGCTTCTCTCTTCTAAAATCCAAATAAAGCTGCAGCTGGTGGGGGTTTTCTGTAAAACTACAGTGGAGATTAAAAAAAAAAAAGTTGTTGCTCAAGATACCTCTTCTCTATGTCATATTTTTCCCACTTTGGCCTCAGACACACTTTTGACGATCTTTTCTCAGTCAGTTAACAAGCATTTATTACTTACTATGTGCCAGGCACTATGTGCTAAGCCCTGAGGATACAAATACAAGCAAAAAAAAAAAAAAAAAGGCCCTGGGCACAAGGAGCTTACATTCTAATGTAGGAAGACAATATATAGAAGGGAAGTTGAAAAACAAAAGCTGAGAAGTGGAGGGAGGGGAAGGAGATGACAATTTGGGGGAATTGTGGTGAAGTCTAGAGAATGAGGAATGACTGGTTTGGGCTCTTCCCCCAAGTGGAAGTTCAATGAGATTCCCAATGGGGAGAGTAGCAAGAGGAAATAAGGCCAAGAGTAACACCTTGGGGGAACATTCCCCTTAAAGGTCTAGGGAACAAAAAATAATCAGTAAAGGGCAGGGGGGGGGGGAGGAAGCATATAAAATCATATGAGAATCAAGTAAATGCAATGATTCTGAAGAGAGAATATGCAAAAGTGGGTAGTAATCCATAGTGTCTAAGACTTCAGATGGAAAGGGATGAAAGCATGGCTACTGAATATTGTGATAAGGAAGTCTATGCCTTTTTTTTTTCTTTTTCTTTCTTTCTTTTTTCTGGCAAGGCAATAAGGATTGACTTGCCCATGGTCACACAGCTAGTGAGTGTTCATTGTCTTGAGGTCAGATTTGAACTCAGGTCCTCCTGAATTGAGGGCCAGTGCTTTATGCACTGTGCCACCTAGCTGCCCCCAGTCCATGACTTTGGTTTTTGTTTGTTTTTGTTTTATAAGTGAGGCAATTGGGGTTAAGTGACTTGCCCAGGGTCACACAGCTAGTAAGTGTTAAGTGTCTGAGGCCAGATTTGAACTCAGGTCCTCCTGACTCCAGGGCCGGTGCTCTCTCCACTGCGCCACCTAGCTGCCCCAGTCCATGACTTTTAAGAGGGCAGTTTTAGGTGGGTGGCTGGGAAGAAGTCAGACTAGAAGGTATTATAGAGATGGTGGTGGTGATGAGGAATTAGAGACAATGTATATAAGAATATTTTAAAAGAAGTTTGGAAGAGAAGAAATGTGATGGTAACTGCAGGAAAAATACAGCTGTGTGAGAATGATGAATTTGTTGCTGTTTTTGTTTTGGTATTGGGAGAATTGGAATATGTTTAAGAGGCAGTAAAGAGTAAAAAAGATTGGGGGGAGGAGGGAGGGGGAGGGGAGGGGAGGGGAGGGGAGGGGAGGGGAGGGGAGGGGAGGGAAGGGAAGGGAAGGGAAGGGAAGGGAAGGGAAGGGAAGGGAAGGGAAGGGAAGGGAAGGGAAGGGAAGGGAAGGGAAGGGAAGGGAAGGGAAGGGAAGGGAAGGGAAGGGAAGGGAAGAGCGAGCACACACAAGAGCAAGAGCATGTGTACTGGAATAAAGTTCTGGAGTAGTAAGGAAAGGATAAGATCAAGGGCACAGGCCAAGGATTTAGCCTTAGCAAAATGTACATATTCTTTTGTGACTAGAAAACAATTTGGAAGATTGGGAGTTAAGGGGGAATGGACAAAAATGAGACTGCCATAATTTTCTCAGTCAAGAGTATGTTTTACAGGCCTTGGCAATCAAGATTTGTTATAGAAAGGGCTCTAAAAGGAAGGGATCTCTAGTCCTTGCCATACAAGGAGGAGGACTGGCCTTGGCCACATGTTTCTTTATATGTATCCCTCACTGCTACTGTACTGCAAGTTGATGGCCACTCTTCCCACGAATGCCCTGTAGTTTCTTAAGTAAGTACATCTCAGGTTGTTGGAGGGTTTTGTAGTTACTGCTTTTACTATTCATCTTTTTTTTTTTTTAAAGCGAGGCAATTGGGGTTAAGTGACTTGCCCAGGGTCACACAGCTAGTAAGTGTTAAGTGTCTGAGGCCAGATTTGAACTCAGGTCCTCCTGACTCCAGGGCCAGTGCTCTATCCACTGCGCCACCTAGCTGCCCCTACTATTCATCTTAATAAATACCTTTCCTATGAGCTAAAAAAAAACTTATGTTATATATTGTCTTCATAAGATTTAAAGAGATACATATGGTCTTAAGGACAAAAAGGTTTGGAAGAGCCACTGGGAAACGAGACAGGAATTTGCTTCATTTATAGGGATTTCCTTTTAAATTCTTTAATATTAAGTGAATATGTACTTTGGCTGAAGGCTTGCTCATGCTATTTCAATGCAAAATCATTGCATTCACAAAGTTTCTTTCCAGTATGATTCCTATGCTGTTTCTTCTCAAGGAAGAATTTCCTATAGTCATTACATTCTGTTTCCTCTAGTATGAACCCACTCATGTTGAGTAAACAATCAGCTAATCTAGGAAGCCCTTTCCTTTTTCCTGAGTTTTCTCTCCAGTATGAATTATCTGATGTTTTCTAAGGTCTTTGTTTTGGTAAAAGGATTCCCCACATTCATTACATTCATAAGCTTTCTCTCCAGTATGAATTTTCTGATGTTTGGCAAGAGGTGTTCTATGGCGAAAGGCCTTCCCACAGTCTTTACATTTATAAGGTTTCTCTCCAGTGTGAATTCTCTGATGTTGAGTAAGATGTGTACCTCGGTGGAAGGCTTTCCCACATTCATTACATTTATATGGTTTCTCTCCAGTGTGAATTCTCTGGTGTTGAGCAAGACGTGTTCTCTGGTGGAAAACCTTCCCACACTCTTTACAGTTAAAAGATTTCTCTCCATTATGAATTCTCTGATGTTCAGTAAGTCCTGTTCTCCATCGGAAAGCCTGCCCACATTCATTACAGTTATAAGGTTTCTCTCCAGTATGAATCCTCTGATGCTGAGCAAGTGGTGCTCTCTGACGGAAGGCTTTCCCACATTCTTTACATGTATATGGTTTCTCTCCAGTATGAATCCTCTGATGTTCAGTAAGGTCTGTGCTCCACCGGAAGGCCTTCCCACATTCATTACAATTATAAGGTTTCTCTCCAGTGTGAATTCTCTGGTGTTGAATAAGACTTCTTCTCTGGCGGAAGGTCTTCCCACATTCTTTACATTGAAAAGGTTTCTCTCCAGTATGAACTCTCTCATGTTCATTAAGTTCTGTGATCCACCGGAAAGCCTTCCCACATAGATTACATTCATAAGGTTTTTCTCCAGTATGAATTTTCTGATGTTGAGTAAGTTCTGTGCTCCTAGGGAAGGCCTTCCCACATTCCTTACATTCATAAGGTTTCTCTCCAGTATGAATTCTTTGATGTTCAATAAGGCGTATTCTCTGGCGGAAGGCATTCCCACACTCTTTACATGTATAAGGTTTCTCTCCAGTATGAATTCTTTGGTGTTGAGTGAGTCCTGTCCTTCGGCAGAAGGTCTTCCCACATTCATTACATTTATAAGGTTTCACTCCTGTATGAACTCTCTGATGACGAGTAAGTTCTGAGCTCCACCGGAAGGCCTTTCCACATGACTTACATTCATAAGGTTTCTCTCCTGTATGGATTCTCTGATGTTCAGTAAGGCGTATTCTCTGCCGGAAGGCCTTTCCACATTCATTACATTTATAAGGTTTCTCTCCATTATGAATTTTTTGATGTTCAGTAAGTCCTGTCTTCCGGCTGAAGGCTTTTCCACATTCATTACATTCAAATGGTTTCTCTCCAGTGTGAATTCTCTGATGCCGAGTAAGTCCTGTCTTCTGACTAAAGACCTTTCCACATTCATTACATTCATTAGGCTTCTTTGAAGTAGAAATTTTTTGATGTTGAATAAGGTTCGTGCTATTGGGGAAGGCCTTCTTACATTCATCACTTCCAAATGGTTTCTCTCCAAGATGTATTCTATGGTTGTCATTAAGGTCTGAATCATAACTAAAGAATTTCTCACAGTCATTAAACTTAGAAAATATCTTCTTTGAGCAGATACTATTACATTTATTCAAGTGTGAATGGAATCTGCAGTTCTTTTTGTGAATATCACACTGATGGAGGTTCTTTTCAACAGCTACTCTATGTTGGGGGAAAAGGACTGGTCCTAGATAGAAGCCTCCATTACATTTATTATATGCATGTCCTATCCCTTTTTGGGGAGCTTTCTTTAGAGTGTTTTTAATTTGCCTTGACTGTTTCACCTTACTTCCCTGCTCCTTTTCTAAGTTGGCATTACATTCCCAGGCTTCTCCAAACTTGGAAAGAAAGAGACTCCTCCTTGTGAACTTTTCTTCTATACAGATGTCCATCTTTGGAGCTGATTCCAAGGTTTCAGGGCTAGTATCCCAATCTAAAAGAAAATTGTAAATTGTAAATATCTCCTGTTTCTTCTGTTTACCACTTGGGTCTGTGTTCTCTCTCCTCCATTAACCAAAATTATTGTCAAACTTATATTCTGTTTTATGTTTAGTCAATTATATTTTATAAAAATAATTATCCTGGAGGCAGCTAGGTAGCACAGTGTATAGAGCACTAGCCCTGAAGTCGGGAGTACCTGAGTTCAAATCTGGCCTCAGACACTTAACACTTACTAGCTGTGTGACCTTGGGCAAGTCACTTAACCCCAATTGCCTCACTGAAAAAAAGAAAAGAAAAGAAAAGAATTATCCTTAAGACAACCTTGTGAAGTAGTTAGGTAAGACATTTTCCAAATGAAGGAAACAGAATCCCATAATCTACCTTTTCCCTAACTTCCCTATTTCTGTCAAGGGTACTTCTATCCTTCAAATGACCAAAGTACCCAGCCTGAGTGTCCTCCAAACACCTCATTCTCCCTCTAATCACCTGTGAAGTCTTGTTGATTGTATTCCTACAATCTATCTTTCCACTCATGACTATGACTCTAGTTTAGGTCTCATCACTTCTCATCAGAATTACCTGGTCTCTGTTCCACCACTTTTTCACCTTCTTTCCATACAGTAGCACTTGCTATGAGAGGGATATTTCTTTTTTTTTTTTTAGTGAGGCAATTGGGGTTAAGTGACTTGCCCAGGGTCACATAGCTAGTAAGTGTTAAGTGTCTGAGGCTGGATTTGAACTCAGGTACTCCTGACTCCAGGGCTGGTGCTCTATCCACTGCGCCACCTAGCTGCCCCGAGAGGGATATTTCTTTTTTTTTTTTTAATTTTTTTGTGGGGCAATGGGGGTTAAGTGACTTGCCCAGGGTCACACAGCTAGTGTCAAGTTTCCAAGGTTGGATTTGAACTCAGGTCCTCCTGAATCCAGGGCCGGTGCTTTATCCACTGCGCCACCTAGCCGCCCCCGAGAGGGATATTTCTTAAGCACAAATGGGACTATCTCACTCCCTTGCCCAAAAAATTCACAGAGTTCCCTTTAATTCTCTAGAATTGCATCCAAGTTATTCTGTTTGGCACTTACAGCCCTCCTCATTTCACATTATGTAAAGCACGTTATTACAGCCACATAATCCTTTTAAAATGTTCACTAAGAAATTGACCCCCCCCACCCAAAAAAAAGAAAGAAATTGACCAGAAGGTGGCATGCCAGCCAGATGGATAGCTTTGTCGCAAATAATACACACCAAATGTATATTTTGTGTTAAGACACACATTTAAAAAAGGATAATGAATAAAAAAGGAAGGAAATCAGAATGGACACCGAGAAAGAGCAAACAAAGTAAGGAAGAAAAGAGCAAGCTAGCCCTTCCTAAAAACACCCCTCATATCTGAGAATGGCAGTCCATGGGTGTGGGAGTGGGGTGGGGTGTCAGGAAAGTCTTTCATTTAAGTGCAGAGAAGCCAAAACAGCTCATCAGGGAAAGCCTCCCGGCTCTTCCCTGGCAGAGGAAGTTTGGGGGAGACCTCCCTGACCCATGTTTTCAAAATCTTTCCCCCTCAAAGATTAGCTGTGGTTGGTTTATTGTCTCATTCACTCACCTGCATAGGGGCTTCTTGGGATATCACCCTTTGGCATGCAAGGTACTTTCCCTTGCTCCAACTGGTAAATCATACCTGGTTTGGAAACAGCCAGCCCTATTGGGGAAAAAGGAAATGTGTTAGGTTCATCTCAGGATGTGACCAGTGTCTCTTTTGGAGACAAATGACCAGGTTAGGAAGGCCCAGAGAATGACACAAAGACCTCTTAAGGTAAGACACCCTTAACTCTCTAGGAAGTAGATGGGAAAGGACATAGGCTCAGATGAAAGGGACAGAAGGGAAGAATCTTGGGGCTGCCAGACCACAGCGAGAGGCAGGAGCTCAAGCCGACACCTTCGATTGGTACAAACCAAAGCGCTTTTACAAGTTTCCTTTTAACCCTATAGCATGTAATGGGGTACCAGAGTGCACAGCACACTGGGCCCAAAGTCAGGAAAACCTGAGTTCTAATTCAGCCTCATACACTTGCCAGCTGTGTGATCCTGGAGAAGTTACTTCACACCTGTTTGCCTCAGTTCCCTCATCTGTAAAACTGCACCTATCTCCCAGGGCTGAATGATAGTATTTGTAAAGTGCTTTGAAAACCTATACAAACAGCGCTATGTAAATGCTAGCTATTAATGAAGAAAGACAATCCCTCCAATGGCAAGAATATGAAGCAAAGGGGGAAGCTGTTCTTACCCAGGCAGACCAGGTTTCTATAGTTCTCCAGCATCACATCCCTGTACAGTGCTTTCTGAAAAGAGTGCAGGTGCCGCCACTCCTCTGGGGAGAATTCCACAGCCACATCCTTGAATGTCACCAGTTCCTGAAATACCAAATATATTCACGTGGATTTGGGAGGATGGGTATGGTTGGTTTCTAACAGAATCACTAAATCTAATATGCGGAAGGACCTTCAGAGGCCACCAAGTCCAACCCAAACCCAAACCACAGAATCCCGTCTGCTCCTTCCCCGGAGGGTGGGGCTGGAGCCTCAGCATGAAGACTCCAAGGAGGAGGTACACAAAGCACCTGTCTTGCTTTCAGAAAGCTCTGATTTGGGGCAATCTTAATCTTACATTGAACCTAAATCTCACTCTTGGCAACTTCCCCCCATCGTTGCTAGTTCTGTCTCTAGCAACCAAACGTTACGTCTAATCCTTCTTTCCTATGTTGTTGTTTTTCAGTCATGTCCAACTCTTGGTGACCCCACTGGGGGTTTTCTTGGTAGAGCTACTGGAACGGTTTGCCGTTTCCTTCTCCAGCTCATTTTACAGATGAGGACACTGAGGCTGACATGGTGAGGTGACTTGCCCAGGGTCACCCACCTAGTAAGTATCTAAGGCCAGATCTGAATTCAGGGAGATGAGTCCAAGCCCAGGGCTCTATGCACTGCGGCACCGCCTAGCTGCCCCTCCCATAGCATGGCCATTTAAATACCTGGAGATAGCTATCCTCCCTTCTCCAGGATCTTTTTATCCTCACACCCCTCTGGCTGCCTTCTTCTGGGCATGTTTCACTTAATAACTGTATGTGATGACTCTGTGCTTCTTGGGCGTGACTAGGGCAAACGCTCTCTCCTTCCAGAGGTGAGGCCTCTCTGAGGGCAGCAGTGGACAGATGGCTTTTCTGACGGTCACGTCCCTTGCTTTACTCCTATTCAGTTTAAAATCTGAATTTCCTTAGGATTTGTTGCCTCACAACATCTTCTCTAACCTATCCTAGAGACAGTAGTTTTTGGAAGCCGAGTGTTATAGAAATTTATCATCATCCTGATTTACTGATCTAGAGAAAATAACAAAATTTACCTGGAGAAAAAAAGTCCCAAGGGAAACCGTGAAAAAAAGTAGGAATGAAGGGAGCCTAGCAATTCTCCCACTGGGCCCTCCGTACCACCAGGCAATAGGCCCTGCTTGCCTCAGTTTCCTCATCTGTAAAATGAGCTGGAGAAGGAACTGGCAAACCACTCCAGTATCTTACCTACCCTTAGCTTCTCCCTTAAGACCAGGGGATCCTTTCGCCCGCCCTATACATGTGGTCAAGATGTGAATTCCTTGAGAACATGGATGATCTTGCTTTGCTATTTGTATACCTAGAGTTTAGCAAATAGTAAATGTTTAATAAATATTTCCTTCCTTCCTTCCCTTCTTCATTTAATCAGCAAACTATTTTGTACTGGTTAAAAAACTGAATATTTGATCAATGGAACAGAGTGGCATAGTGTTTAATAAACCCAAGGACGCTTATGACTGAGTTGGGATTCCTTAATTGACAAAAAAGGTTGGCAAAACTGTAGGGTAATTTGGCAGAAATTAGGTTTAGACCAACACTCATACCACCTGGGCCCCAAATAAATACAAGACCTAAATACAGAAGGTACTGTCATAAATAAATTAGAGGAAAAGAGAGATAATTTTCACAATCAAGGGTGGGGAACAATTATTAACTAAAGAAGGAATAGAGATGATCATAGAAGTAAAAATGAATAATTTTGGGGGCAGCTAGGTGGCACAGTGGATAGAGCACCAACCCTGGATTCAGAAGGACCTGAGTTCAAATCCGGATTCAGACACTTGACACTTACTAGCTGTGTGACCCTGGGCAAGTCACTTAACCCCAATTGCCTCACCCCCCAAAAAAATTAATAATTTTTGAAGCTTTGAGTAAAAAATAAATGCAATTAGAAGGTAAATGGTTAACTGGGGGGAAAATCTTTTAACCAAGAATCTTGGCTCTATCATAAACATTTATTAAGTACCTACTGTGTGCCAGGCAGTGCTAAGCACTGGGGATACAAAAAGAAGCAAAAGACAGTACCTGTCCTGAGGCAGCTCATAGTCTAATGGAGGAGATGACATGCAAACAAATACATGCAAAGGGAGCTCTACACAGAACAAGAAATAATTAAGAGAGGGAAAACACTGAAATTAAGAGGGGTTGTGGAAATCTGCCTATAAAAGACAGGATTTTAGTCAGGACTTAAAGGAAGCCGGGAAGGTCAGTAGGCAGAGCAGAGGGGGGAGGGCACCCAGGCAGGAGGGATGGCCAGAGAGAATGCCCAGAGCTAAGAGACAGAGGGTCTTGTCCATAGAACAGTCAGGAAGCCAGCGTCACTGGAGCAAAGAGTACGTGTGGGGAGTAATAAGGTGTAAAAAGACTGGAAAGGGAGGAGGGGCGAGTTATGAAGGGCTTCAAATGCCAAGCACAGCATTTTGTATTTGCTCCTGGAGGCCATAGGGAGCCATTAGAGTTTATTGGGGGGTGTGGGGGTGTGGTCAGACCTGCTTTCATGGCTGAATGGAGGATGGCCCAAAGGGGGAGAGACTGGGGGCAGGCAGCCCCCCACTCCCCCCAGCTCGTCCAGGGGCAAAGTGATGAAGGCCTGCATCGAGCAAAGGCAGTGTTGGAGGAAAGGAGGGGGTGTGCCCGAGAAGCCTTGGCAACAGCTTGGATGGGGGGTGGGGGGGAAGTTGAGAATGACTTCAAGGTTGGAAGCCGGAGGGAATGGGAGGGTGGTGTTCCCTTCAACAATAATAGGGAAGATGAGGAGGGAAGGAGGGTTTGGGGGAGACAAAATGAATCCTGTTTTTGACAAATTGAGTTTAAGGTGAACACTGCACGTCCAATTCAAGATGTCCAACAGGCGGCTGGAGACGTGAAGCGGGCGCTGAGCAGAGCGACCCGGGCAGGCCGGCTGAGCCTGAGAATCACCAGCACAGAGATGGCCATTCAGTCCATGGGGGCTGACAAGATCCCCCAGCGAAGGAGCACAGGGGGAGGAGAGGAGCCAGGACAGAGCCCAGGGACACCCAGGGTGAGAGGGTGTGATCCGGAGGAGGTGCCAGGGAGGGGGACAGAGAAGGAGCCATCAGAGCGGGGAGGAGGAGAGAGTGATCCACAGGGTCCGAGGTAGCAGAGGCCGAGGAGCACGGGCATGGAGAAAAGGTCACTGGGTTTGGCAACTAAGCAGTCACTGGTCACTTTGCAGAGGGCAGTCTGGGCGGAAGAACGAGGTCAGAAGCAGAGAGTGAGAGGAGAGAACATGGGGGACCCTGTTGTAGCCACAAAAGGGAGGAAAGATATAGGATGATCGTCAGCAGAGATGGAAGGTCAAGTGACCCTTCTGTGTAGGGGAGACCCCGGTGTATCTGTAGCCAGGAGGGAACACTCCAGGAGAGAAGAGATGAAAATAAGTAAAAGTGGGGATGACAGAGAGGGCAGTCAGTTTGTTGGAGATGGGATAGAATTGGGTCACTTTAACAAGGACAGGGGGGGCAGCTAGATGGCGCAGTGGATAGAGCACTGGCTCTGGAGTCAGGAGTACCCGAGTTCAAATCTGGCCTCAAATGATTGACACTTACTAGCTGTATGACCTTGGGCAAGTCACTTAACCCCAATTGCCTCACTTAAACAAAACAAAACAAAACAAAACAAGGACAAGGGTCAGCCTTGGCCAGGAGGGAGGCCACTTCATCCTGTGAGACAGGGGTGAAGGAGGAGAAGGTGTCAGAAGGCATCTGAGTGATGGGAGATGAGAGCAGGGGAAAAGAGGGAGCTCATGGTAGATGGCCCCAATTTTTTCTGTAAAATATGACGTTCTCAAGGTTCTCAGTTGAGAGCTTTGGGGAGCGGGAGCCATGGGAGCTGGTGGATGAATGAGGTTGGGAAGAGCCTTGTTGGAGTGGGGAGAATGAGGTGATGAGGAAGGTAGAAGAGGATCGCCGTGCAGCAGTGAGGGCCCGAGGTTGTGTAACACACCTTGTAAGGGACCCAGTCAGAAGGGCTGCATGATTTTCTCCACCTTCATTCAGCAAGTGTGTAGGCATAAGGACAAGAGATGGTAGGGGTGGTCTCGGCCGAGGCTTGGCAGGCCTGGACATATGTAATGCATGATCTGATAAGGGGACATGGATTCAAGAGAGGAGAACAGTGTGGAGTCCAATGGGCACCCCAAGGGGTCAAGATGGAGAGAAGAGGAAAGAGTTTCTAGTGCAAGGGAGATGGTCTGGGAGAGAACTGAGGGACCAAAGGGTGGGAGGTCATGAGGATGAAGAGTAGGCAAAGGGGCAGGTGAAAAATTCTAGAGTCAGAGGAGCTGGGTTCAAATTCTACCCTGATGCTTACTGTGTGACCCTAAGCAAGTCACTTGGCCTCTCAGCTTCAGACACTGAACCAGACAGCCTCAGGACCTGCCACCACTCTATGTGTGATCCTCCCCTTCTCTTATGAAAGGTCTGATATTTAAGTTATAGAAGGGAAATGATGTAAGAAGAAATATACAAAAGCAAGAGCCACTCCTCAAAAGATAAGGATATGAACAAGCAATTTTCAAATGAAGAAATATGAGACAACAAAAACTGATAGGAATATCTCCAAGGATCTGTTAATAGGTACTGTTGCCAGCCATACTTAATCACGATGCAGAGATGTTTTAACAACCAGCAGGTAAGAGGAATTTTATTTAATCAGCAATTTCTTTCCCCGGCATTCCCAGGGCACAGAGATGATTTTGACTCCAATTCTCTTCATGTGCTGTTAAATTTTTTCTTTTCCATTAATAAATCTCGTGGCTACTAAGTGATGTTTGTTAATGCCAATAAATTCTATGTTGGAGATGAAGGAAGAAAAGAAAATCGGAGTGAAGAGATGTCCCCAATTTTCCTAAGGTGGGGGCTTGAGCTAAGTAGAAAGAGTTCTGTATTTTGGGTGATTCCCAAGGTCATTCCAGAACATACTCATAGATTGCCTTTTGAACCCAGAGAGATAAAGAATTAATTAGGTGAGGGGGTAGCTAAGTGGTACAGTGGATAAAGCACCGGCCCTGGATTCAGGAGGACCTGAGTTCAAATCCAGCCTCAGACACTTAACACTTACTAGCTGTGTGACCCTGGGCAAGTCACTTAACGCCCATTGCCCCACCAAAAAACAACAAAACAAAGAATTAATTAGCAGGCTGAGGGTAGATGGTCCAGTGTTTGTCCTTGGGACCAACTGAGAGCTCCTACTCACACCATGTATCGTACGTGTATCCTTAACAAGGATATACATACATTGCCATAATAAGCCTGGATATTGAATAAGGGGCAGCAAACGATTTTATTTCCTGGAGAGAGAAAATAACAAAAGGCAACACCACTTTTTAAACATAAACTCTTTTTAAAAAGCCTAGCAAAGGGGGTCAGCTAGGTGGCGCAGTGGATAGAGCACGGGCCCTGGAGTCAGGAGGACCTGAGTTCATATCTGGCCCCAGACACTTGACACATACTGGCTGTGTGACCTTGGGCAAGTCACTTAACCCTCATTGCCCCGCCAAAAAAACTCCAAACCCAAAAATCCTAGCAAAGGGAATGAAAAAAGAGCACCCCCTAAAACAGAGAGAAAATCAGGTTTACAGAAAGCCAAGTCATTGGGAGGACAGGGAGGGATGGAACTAGACGTGGGCACCGAGGAGTGACAGAGCAGGGAGAGTGGATGCATTCATGCAGCTGTTTGCTTACGCTTACTCTGTAAAAGGCAGAGAAACTTCTCGACTCGCCTAAATGAATGCGTCCTCAGAAAGGTGGAAGCACCAACATGGGGGATTCTCTCCGCTATATGATTCTCCACAACTACAAGGAGCTGCCAAGGTAGAACTGCTGGGAGTCCTGGGAGGTAGGGACCGGTCCCTTTGTGGGTTTGTGATAGAGAAGAAGAGGCTCTGCCCTGCTCAGACCATACCAGGCGTGTTCATTTCTGGGCACAGCACTTAGTGAGACGATGACAAGCTGAACAGCCCTCTGGGCCAGACCAGAACGGGGAACGCCTGAGAGTACAAGTCGTACGAAGATCAGCCGCAGGAATGAAGATGTTTAGGCTAGAAAAGCCTCAGAGGGACCCCACAGCCACCTTGGAGCGTTTCAGAGGCTGCCCAAGGAATAAGGATTAGACTTGCTCCCTTTGGCCCCCGAGGGCTGAACTGGCATTGACGGGTGGAGGGGACAAGAGGGCAAGGTGAGGAGCGATATGAAGAAAAGCTCCCCCCCACCCAGAGCCAACCTCCCACAGAGGAATGGGCGGCCTCCCAGAGTGCTCTGCTCAGGGTCCCAGCCCCTTCTATACCAGGCCAGCTGGCCTCCTGCTGCCCTCACCCCCTCCCACTGATAGAGTGGGCTCTGCCCCACAGGCTTTGGCCTTATCTTGCCACAACCAGGCCCCCACAACCTTTCTGAGCTACGGACAAACATCCTGCATCCCTCGGTCTGCCTTTCGCCCTCCTCCCTTTGTGTTGTCCTTCCCTACTGGAGTAGAAGTGCCTTGAGGGCAGGCACCATCTTGCTTGTATCTGTGGCCTCGGTGTTCAGCACAGTGCCTGGCACTGTGGGACCTTTAATGAATGCTGTGTCTTCCTTTGACCTTCTTACATTCTGCGAATGTAAGAAATGTAGAGAAAATGAGGACAGAATCCCATGAACTTATGAAGAGGGAAGAAAGCAGGGCATGCATAATAATGGAAACACACCATAAGGGTATAAAGGAAAACACTAAAAGGCCTCAGCGTTCAGACTAATCCAATGACAATGAATGACAGGTCCAGAAGATGGAGGAGGAAATCGATGCTGCTCCTCTCCCCAGAGAGGACAGGCCGTGCTGGGGAAGGCAGCACACACCAACAGGCTTGCCCAAGGCACTGACTGCTCTGGCTTAGGGCGGGGTCTGACTAACTTGGTGGGGGGTGAAGGGAAAGGGAGATGCTGGGAATGGGCAGTGATGTTTAAAAAACCCCAAACACGTTTTAAAATAACTTTTTAAAAATGAAATACAATAAAATATGGGGGGTTGGACTAAATCTATGATTCTTTGAAAGACCAAGTTTATTGGGTTATAGGAGATGGAAAAGGCATGTACACAACATGAGAAGCAAGATGTTACTTCAGCAAACAGGAAACGCTCACGTACTTGGTGATCTCTAGTGGGCAGGAGCACAGGAGCCATTGTGTTCACCTGGGCAGAGTTCTCAGAAGTTGGAGCTAAGGAGAAAAAGGAAACCGTAAGCTCACTTTTTTGTGGAGCAATTGATGTGCACAAAGTAAGTCGATATTAGACAACCTGTGGAGGGAGAGGGTACTGACCAGTGTGGGTAGGGGCCAAGTGAGAGGTGCCTGAAGGGGGTTCTGAAGGGAAGTAAGGATCCTGAGGGGTTGAGGTCACCAGTGAATTTCGGGCACCCGTGGGCATGGCTGCAGACAGAAGGCGATGGAAGAGGGAGTAGCTTGGGTCTCTTTGTGTGTGTCTCATTTATGGAAGGAAAACCCCCACCAAGTCACAACTGACTACACTTGGCTATAGCTTAGATTGGTAATGATGGGAATGAAGTCTGCATCACCGGGGGCACCACAGTGACATGCCAGGCTGAGTAACCTGGACTGTGAATTCCTATGAGCAGGGGACAGATACTCACACTTGTCCCTGGGGAGGGTATCGGCTAGGAGTGGAAAACCAGGTGGGAGCCTCGTATGATAGCACAGGATGAAGGGCCTGACAAAGGCCATGGCAAAGAGGACAGAGTCCAGGACGGGAGGGATGAGATGCCATGGAGATACTTCCCTGGGCCCTGCCCGGCTGCACCAGTTCTGCACTGCTGCTCCCCCCCCCAAGTCTACATTCTAATTCCACAGCATCTCTCCTTTCCCCCCACAGAATCCCCACCCGACTTCACTCCTTCATCCCTTCTCCTGGACCACCGTAATCACCTGTCTTCCCTGTCTCAAGTCTCCCTCCCTCTCCACTCCCTGCTCCAAACAATTGCCAAGGTAACCCTTCTAAAACCCAGGGCCACCCACATCATTCCAGTCGGTCCCCATTACCTCAGCAGAAAGTCCTCTTTTCCCTTCCTGTGCCTCACAGCATCTTGAGCTTCCTTCAAGCTAAGCCACTTCCTACAAGAGGTCTTTGATGACCCCCACCCCACCCCCTACTCCAAATATCTTACTTACCTCCAGAATAAAAATCTGAAGGATTTCATTTTGAAACCAGGTCTTCCTAGCTTGCCTAGTCTGAAAGTACAGTGCCTGTTCACAGGTCCAATTCCCAAACTGACTGGCATGGAAGCTTCGCCATGCTCCATTTTCTGGCTGGGCAGGCTTGCCCCTCCTGGGGCACCTAGGGGCTCACCAGACTGATACTAGACTTCATGTGGACACTCCACCAGCTTCAGCCTCCCCAGGGAGCAGGGACCGCTATGTCCACTGTATTTACTTACAAACTATTTTGAGTTTGAGCACCTAGGATCTAGAGGGAGGGAGGGCAGTGGCTAGGGTCTGGAGTCAAGAATACCTGAGGTCAGCCTCAGACACTTACTAGCTCTGTAACCCTGGGCAAGTCACTTAACCCTGTTTGCTTCAGTCTCATCTGCAAATTGAGCTGTAGAAAGAAATGGCAAACCAGCATCTTTGCCAGAAAACCTGAAATAGGATCACAGAGAGTTGGACATGACTGAAAAACAAATAATTTTGAGTTCACTGATATGTCTACATGTCATTTCCTTTGGTAGAATGTAAAGTTGATGGGGACAGCTAGGTGGCACAGTGAATAGAGCACAGGCCCTGAATTCAGTAGGACCTGAGTTCAAATCCGGCCTCAGACACTTAACACTTACTAGCTGTGTGACCCTGGGCAAGTCACTTAACCCCAGTTGCCTCACCCCCCCCACCAAAGAATGTAAAGTTGATGTCAGGAACTATTTTTATTCTATCTTTGGCTTTAAGCATACTGGCTGCACTTAGTAGGTGCTTCATAAATGACTCATGTCATTTCTGGAACAATGAAAAGAACACTGTTAGTCTTCTTGCAGTCTGAGAGCCATTTCTAAATCTATGCTCCTAAAACATGGTTACTGATTGACCATAGAGGGAAAGGAATAGGAAAGGGCCACAGATGATTTTAAGGTTGGGAACCTATGAGAATGGGAATATGGTAGTGTACTCAGTAGAAATAGTCATGTTTACAGAAAAAGAGTTTATAGGAGAGAAGATAATGACTTCAGATTTGGAAAGGGGGACTGCAAAAGGGAAGGGAGAATGTGAAAAGGAAAGGGGGGTGAAGAGAAAAGGAAGAGTAAGATAGTTGGAAACAAAGACTCTGAGAGTTAGAAAGGGCTCCAGAGGGTCTCTGGAGAATACAGGAAAAGGGAGGAAGAAAGGAAGAGAAGAGACCAGGATGAAGACAGGAGGGTAAGGGCATGATGGGGCAAACAGGAGATATGAGTCCAAAAAGCTGACTCTAGCCTGGCTCCCTGAGCAATCTCCCAGTTGTATCCCTGACACTAGCCTCCTGACTGGTTATTTTCTTTTTTCTTTTTTTTTGCAGGGCAATGAGGGCTAAGTGACTTGCCCAGGGTCACAGAGCTAGTTAAGTGTCAAGTGTCTGAGGCTGGATTTGAACTCAGGTGCTCCTGAATCCAAGGCCAGTGCTTTATCCACTGCGCCACCTAGCTGCCCCCTGACTGGCTATTTTCACTGGCTATTCTCCCCGCCTGGAAGGCTTTCCCTCCTAGCTTCCCTCAAGGACCAGCTAAAATCCTACCTTCTAAAGAAGCCCTCCCAGGTTTCCCCTTACCGCCAGTCCCTTTCTTTAGTGATTATCTCCAATTCAGCCCGTCTACTCTAGTTTGTACACAAGTGTTTGTCTGTTGTCTTCCCTAGTGGATTGTAAGCTCCTGGGGGGGGGGGGGCAGGGGCTGTTTTTCGGTCCTTTCTCTAGCACTGAAAACATTACTTTGCGCTTGATAAATGTGTCATTCATTCCGCATCTTGTTCGTACACGGGTGTTTGCTTGTTGTCTCCCCCACTGGACTGCGTGCTCCTTGAGGGCAGGGACTGGACTGACTCTTGCCTTTCTTTGTAGCCCCAGCGCTCAGCCCAGAACCTGATACACAGTAGGCGCTTAATAAATGCTTTGTAACTGACTGGGGGTAGAGGAGGCGGTGTCATCGCAGGAGTTTTCTGAACCCTGAAGAACTGCCTCGTGACACCAGAGTGAGCCTCCTTCCCCTTGGCCCAAAAGGCAGATAGATGCAAGCTACCCCAGGCGTCAGTTACATAGAAGCCAAGGGAGCCGTGACGTCAGCAGTGACGCCAGGGAGACTGTCACAGGGAGAAAGCGGAGAACTGAGAGCGTGGGAAAACAGCGGCCAATTCTGATTGGATAAAGCGTTTGGCCCGCCCCCTGAGCGGTCCAATGGACGCGGCGATCAGCCGACGCCCGTAGGCACGCCGCCCGCCTTCCCCCCCCCCCCACACCCCCCACGCCACTTCATATAGCGGGAGGAAGACCAAGAAACATGGCGCCCGAAGCTGCGCCAGAACCTACCTCGCCCTCTAGAGAGATCAGCCCTCCGCCCGTCCCGCAGCCCGCACCAAGGAAAGGCCGAAGAAGAGTCCGGGCAGTTGAGAGAGATGCGAGATCCGGAAGTGGCTGACTTCCGGTGCCAACAAGGAGGCTAGGGGAGGAAGTTACGTAGAGCGCGGAGGGGGCGGAGCCACGGATAAATCACTTCCGTCTGGGCGGCAAAGCCTTCTGGGAAACCTAGTTCGGCGGTTACAGATTTGTGCGCGTGCGCGTTGTGTTCTTAGCCTGTGCGTTAAAGGTTGCTGGAGGCGGCGACTTACTCTGGACCTGTGGTCCCCAGACAATTGAAGTCCAGAGGGATGGGGAAACCAAAGACGCCCGGGGATCCTTCCCCCATCCACTGCGTCCTCCACGCGGGCCTCGAAGGCTTTCCCTTCTGCCCCCCAGTGCTTTCCCCCTGCCCCAGACCGGCCCGAGCGAAGGGGCCGCCTCCTCCAGGGAGCCTCCCGGGATTCCCCGGGCACTCCATTCTCAGATTGCCTTCTCTTTTCTCAGGTCGACTTCCCCAGCCTTAGAATGCCAGCTCCTTGAAGGCGGGGCCTCCTTTTGTCTGGGCATCTACAGGTCAGCCCAGGGCCTGGCGCAGTTTGTGCAGGGAAGTGAAGGGAGGACGGGGCTGCACTGGGCTTGGAATAGTACAAGAGGCGCCGGAGAATCCACAGGCGAAGAAATAGAGGACAAGCGGCCAGCAAAAATGAGCCTGTATTAACAGGGGTCCGGGATGATGAGGGAGCGGCGTGGCCTGGGATCGCTGTGATTCCCAATGTGCTGCCCTAAGTCCGCGTGGTATTCTGCCTCTAGCACGCCCACTCCGGCTAACGGGACAACTTGGCTTTGTCTTTGGGTTCCGCCTGCCTCATGATGGGACCGCTGGGGACAGGAAAGACGATGTTTGAGAAATTACCCAACATTAGCATGGGGTAGCTTCTGAAAAAATAGGTGTGAGACGTGCCTGTCACATAGAAGGTGCTTAAAATATGGTGGTTGGCCTTCATTTTTTATTTATTTTGGTGATGCAATTGGGGTTAAGTGACTCGCCCAGGGTCACACAGCTAGTAAGCGTCAAGTGTCTGAGATCGAATTTGAACTCAGATCCTCCTGAATCCAGGGCCGGTGCTTTACCCACTGCTACCTAGCTGCCCCAGGTTGGCCTTCATTTTGACGAGGGAAGAAGTGAATACCACTGGTGGTTGGATATAACAAATGTAGAGCAAGTGTCAGTACCTCCCAAATTATCTTACAGATGTCGTGACCTAGTGATTAAAAAAAACTATTCCATGGGAAACAATCTTTATAGCCAGTGTCTCTGATAACAGCCTCATTTCTCATATACATAGAGAATTGAGTCAAATTTATAAGAATACAAGCCATTCCCCCAATTGATATATGGTCACAGGATATGAACAAGCAGTTCTTAGATGGTGAAATCAAAACTATAGTCATATTTTTAAATGTTCCAAATCACTATTGATTAGAAAAATGCAAATTTTAAATAATCTGAGGTACCACCTCACACCTATCAGGTTGACTAATATGACAAAAAAGGAAAAGGATAAATGAGAGGATGTGGGAAAATTAGGACACCAATGTATTGTTGGTGGAGTTGTGAACTGATCAACCATTCTGGAGAGCAATTTGGAACTATGCCCAAAAGGCTATAAAATTCTGCATACCCTTTGACCCAGCAATGTCACTACTAGATTGGTAGCCCAAAGAGATCATAAAAAAGGGGAAAAGGACCTACATGCACAAAATATTTATAGCTGTTCTTTTTGTGGTGGCAAAAAATTGGGAATTGAGGGGATGCTGAATTGGGGAATGGCTGAACAAGTTGTGGTACATGAATGTAATGGAATACTATTGTGCTGTAAGAAATGATAAGGGGGCAGCTAGGTGGTACAGTGGATAAAGCACTTGCCTGGATTCAGGAGGACCTGAGTTCAAATCTGGCCTGAGACACTTGATGACACTTGATGACACTTACTAGCTGTGTGACCCTGGGCAAGTCACTTAACCCCAATTGCCTCACCAAAAAAAAAAAACCCCAACAAAGTTTCCTCCCTTCCAAACTGCCTTTTTTTAGTTAGTTCTCCCAGGCCAATAAGAAAGGAGATTAACAGCCTCTTTTCCACAAATCAGGTTTTATTAATGGGAAGGTGAAATTAACAAAGTCAAGGACAAGGGAATAGGGGAAGAGAAAAATGGATAAGCTCCCTGGCTCTAGCAAAGACTGACACAATCCCCAAACTTGCTTCCAGCTCAGCTAATCCAAAGAGCTGGTTTCATTTCTATTAACTTGTCACCTGGGGTCCGTAGCTTCAATAGGAGACAGCTGTGCAGACCCTCTCCGGTCCGCTCTTGGAAGCTCACCAACCAGAACCAGCACTCCCAACCTCAGCATTCTCCTTTTCTACTTTTTCTCTCCCTGCCCCAAAAGGGAGGTCCTTCAGGCTGGATGGCTGAGATTGGTTCCCCTAGTGATGTCAATAGTATACATCACTCAGGGCAGGCCAGGTGTGGCCTATATCTAATTATCTCAAGTAGGTACTTAGTCGATTTCTCAAACAATACTAGATCATTCAGGTGGGACCCCTGGGCATCTGCCAAATTCCATTATTTTATCACATTCCCCCTTTATTTCGTCAGGAAACATGGGGTGTTTCCTTGATGAAACAAGAACACTGTACACTGTAACAGCAATATTGTATGATGATCAACTGTGATAGACTTAGCTCTTCTCAACAATACAATGATCCACCACAATTCCAAAGAACTCATGATGGAAAATGTTCTCCACATCCAGAAAAAAGAACTGTGGATTCTGAATGCAGATTGAACCATACTGTTTCTACTTTTGTTTTTGTATTTGTGTTTTCTTTTTTGAGGTTTTCCCCTTTTGTTCTGTTTCTTTTACAACATGACTAATACAGAAATATGTTTAATGTGATTGTACATATATAACCTGTATCAGATTGCTTTTTGTCAGGGGGAGGGAAGGGAGGAAGGGAGAAAAGTTTGGAAAAATCTTATGAAAACAAATGTCGAAAACTATCTTTACATGTAACTGGAAAATAAAATATTTTATGATTTAAAAAAAGAAATGATGAGCAGGCAGATTTCAGAAAAACCTGGAAAGACTTAAGTGGACTGATGCTGAGTGAAGTGAGCAGAACCAGGAGTACACTGTACATAGTAACAGCAACATTGTGTGATGATCTGTGAAAGACATAGCTCTTCTCAGCAATACAATGATCCAAAACAATTCCAAAAGACTCATGATGGAAAATGCTCTCTGAATCCAGAGATAGAACTGTGGAGCAACTATTTTCACTTGTTTTGTTTGTTCTTTCTCATGATTTTTCCCTTTTGTTCTGATTGTTCTCTCACAACGTGACTAACATGGAAATATGTTTAAATTGATTGTAATATAATGCTTGCTGTCTTGGGGAGGGGAGAAGAGGGAGGGAGGGAAGGGGGGAGAAAATTTTAGAATTCAAAATCTTATAGAAAAGCCATTCTATTTTGGAGGTGGTGGGTCTGGACCTGAACTCAGATGGGGAGGGAAATGCTGATGAGACTTCCTCTTCCAGTGGAGATGGTTCATAAAACCTGAGTTAAGACTAGCCTCAGACACTTATTAGCTGTGTCATTCTGGGAAAGTTGCTTAAAAACAAAACAAAAACTCTGCCTCAGTTTCCCTAAATGTAAAATGGAGATAACAGCACCTGCCTCCTTGGATTGTTGTGAGGATCAAATGAGAATATTTGTTAAAAGTAATTAACACAATTCCTGGCAGAAAGTAGGCACAATAGTATATGGATGTCAGTGGATACCAGTGTTTAGGGAAGGCGAGTACCTCTGATGAGGGTTGCTTTCCACCTTTGGTGTCTCACCTGTGGCTCCAAGAAGCTGAAGCATGCACAGCAGCCACACCCCAGTGAGACATTTTGGCAAATGGACTAAGCCAGCCTGAGGATAAGCAAGGTGTCTCAAACCTGTGGGTAAGTTAGGTGGGGTGTCTATCCCAAGCACGTGAAGACTTCCCTGGTGAAGTGGGTGGGTGAAGGAAGCTTGTTAGACATCACAGACACCAAGGTCACCCACGGCATCCTGGGTCATTGTCAGTGGTCCTAACTTGTCTTGCCACTGGACTTCAGTGACTATGGGAAAGTGAGGGCAACGACTCCACACAACTCTACCTCACTTAAATCCAATTTATGCACAGGTCAGCAGGCATCACCCATATAATTTGATCATTTCTACCACATTTTCAAAGTCCTATGGCAATAGGCAAGTGACAAAGCACCAGATGTGGATATACTGGGAGCTGTAGTCAAAAACCTGCACACAGACAGCCAAGGCCATAGGGTCATCTCACTGGACTGAAGCAGCAGTGGTATTCAGCAGCATTCTGGGGCCCCACCCCCACCCCCGGTGTCTGAATAGTCTTTTTTTTTTGGTAAGGCAATTGGAGTTAAGTGACTTGCCCAGGGTCACACAGCTAGTAAATGTCAAGTGTCTGAGGCCAGATTTGAATCCAGGGCCAGTGCTCTATCCACTGCAACACCTAGCTGCCCCCTGAATAGTCTTTTGTTTTTTGTTTTTTTAAGTGAGGCAATTGGGGTTAAGGGACTTGCCCAGGGCCACACAGCTAGTAAATGTTAAGTGTCTGAGGCCAGATTTGAACCCAGGTACTCCTGACTCCAGGGCCGGTGCTCTATCCACTATGCCACCTAGCTGCCCCTGAATAGCCTTTTAAAGACCACCTCCTGGTGTGAGGAAGGGACTAGAAAGGGTGCCCTAAAAGCTTCCTCTGTGGGCAGGAATCCAACCCTGAAGAAGAAACAAAAAAATGTACAAAAACTTTTGGGAAGATGATTCCACTCACCATCAGTACATGGAATGTGCATATACTTATAGACGACACAAAATCCAGTAAAGCTGAAGGATGACCAGCTCTTGGTACAAGAGAACTCAGCAGCTATTGAGTCTAAATAGCAGCCCTGCCTGAAACGAGGCTGGCAAATGAAGGCCATCTTACCAAAGTCTAAGCTGGATGCATGTTTTTCTAGAGTGGCCACAGTGAAGGGGAGAACCTTGAAGCTGGCAGAGGTTTTGCAATCAAAGCCAATCTAGTCACCAAGCTTGCATGCCTCCCAAAGGGAGTGAATGACAGGCTCATGACAATGTGACTTCCCTTGTAGGAAAGTGCCATGCCACCAACATCATGCATGTGCTCTGACCATGATGCACCTTGATGAGGTCAAAGAAAAACCTTATGAAGACTTGGAGACTCTCATCCTCAATGCACCGAAAATAAGGACAAGTTTGTGATTCTGGGTGACTTTAATGCCCAGGGTGGGCACAATCCGAGATGGCACGGAGACAGAAACAGCCAACATCAATGGTCACTTACTACTGAAGACTTGAGTATCTCATGACCTTCTTGTCATCAACACTGTCTTTCATTTACCTAAAGGCTATAAAACTTCATGGATACACCCTAGCAGCACACTGACTTTTGGTAGATTATGTCATTATAAGGAGAAGAAACAGACAGGATGTAAGAGTAACAAAGGTGATGAGTGGCACAGAGTGCTGGACTGATCATAGACACATCCTTTTCACCTTCAACATTCCCATTCAACAAAAGCAACAGGCCCCAAGGCATCAAAAGACTTAATGTCAACAGATTAGAGCCCTTCTCCAAGTGTGAACAGTTTGTTGCTAACTTGGAGGAAAGCTGAGCCATCATTGCAACAGTGGAGCAGAAAAGGAGTGGGCAGCTTTCTTTCTTTCTTTTCTTTTGTTTTTTGTGGGGCAGTGAGGGTTAAGTGACTTGCTCAGGGTCACACAGCTAGTAAGTGTCATATATCTGAGGCCGGATTTGAACTCAGGTCCCCCAATCCAGGGCTGGTGCTTAATCTATTGCGCCACCTAGCTGCCCCCTGAGTGGGCAGCTTTCAAAGATATGATGTATAGTACTGCATTTACTCATCTGGGCCAGAACACCTGCAAATATCAAGACTGGCTTGATGAAAATGATGGGGAAATTCAGAAGCTACTAAATGAAAAATGAGAACTCCACAGTTTGCCAGCAGTTTGTCAGCATCCATCTCAGGAGGCAGGATTTTACTCCATCAAAATTCAAGTGCAAATGAAGCTTAGAGAGATGCAGGATTCTTGGCTCAGTAGGAAGGCAGATAAAATTCAGTTTTACACTGACAGTACAGTCCACAGTGCTTTTTATGATGCCTTTAAGATTATTTATGGGCCAACAACATATGGTGCATCTCAACTACTCAGTGCTGATGGAGCCACATTGATTAGTGATAAGGACATGATCCTGGAGAGGTAGGCTGAACACTTCCAAAGTGTTCTCAACAGACCATCGTCAACCAATACTGAAGCCACTGGCCATATATCTCAGATAGAAGTCAATCCCTCTCTAGCCAAACTTCCAACTGAAAAAGAGGTTTTGAATGCCATTATGTTCCTCTTCTGTGGCAAAGCATTTGGTGCTGATTCTATTCCAACAGAGGTTTACAAGGCAGGGGCAAGTCACTTCACCCTATTTGCCTCAGTTCCTCATCTGTAAAATGACCTAAAGAAGGAAATGTCAAAGCACTCTAGTATCTTTGCCAAGAAAATCCCAAACAAATCCCAACAAAGAGTTGGACATGACTGAAACAAATGAATAACAACAACCTTGCCCTGTGAGCTGGGAATTTAAAGAACAGTCTCTGTTTTCAAGGCACTCGCAAGAAGCCTAATTGGGGGACGGGGGAGGGGAAACAACAGTTTAACAACTATGCACAAAGAAGATATAAGCAGGATATGTTGAGGAAGGATCAAAGGAGAAGGGGAGCATGGGAAGGAAACAAGCTTTTATATAGAACCTAAAATGTGCCATGCACGGTACTAAGCACTTTTACAAATATTATCTCATTTGATCTTCACAACTACACTGTGAGTCCAGTGCTCATTTTACTTTTGAGGAAACTGAGGCAAACAGAAGTTAAATGACTGGCCCACAGTCACACAGCTAATAAGTGTCTGAAGCTTTATTTGAACTTAGGTCTTCCTGACATGAGGCCCGGTACTCTATCCATTTTTCCAGGAGGGAGAAAGAGAAACGTATTGTTATGGGATTAAGTAAAGACCACTTGGACAGAAGGAAGCATCAGATGATGAAACCTTTTGCATGCAATATGCCCTGGGATCTGGGTTAATACTGAACCTTGCTCTGCAATGCCACCCACTCAATCTTCCCCAGGCCAACAAGCTCCTGCCTTACTGAGAAAATTAAGTTCATGTTTCCCATGAGCTCTCTTCTCCTTCCCTACATTTTATAATTTCTTGGCATCATGCTCTATTCTCTTCTTTATTCCAGGCCCTGATAGAGAGCTGACCCTTCTCACCAAGGCAGCCTCATTGTCCATAGCCAAGCAATTACCAATTGTTTCTATCCCCACATTGTGTCTTTCCTCCATCCCCTTCTTCCTACTTATATGGCTACCACCTGACCCCACTCCCAACCATAGTCCAATCACCTGCTGAAGACACGGGTCCAAGAATGTTGTTGGCTTCCCTATTCAGGAAACTCCAATGGCACCCTATTGCCTTGACAATCAAATACAAACTCCTCTGTTGAACTTTTTTTTTTGGGGGGGGGGCAGGGCAATGAGGCTTAAGTGACTTACCCAGGGTCATACAACTAGTAAGTGTCAAGTGCCTGAGGTTGAATCTGAACTCAGGTCCTCCTGAATCCAGGGCCAGTGCTTTATCCACTGCACCACCTAGCTGCCCCCTTCTGTTGAACTTTTTTTTTTTTTAAGTGAGGCAATTGGGATTAAGTGACTTGCCCAGGTTCACACAGCTAGTAAGTGTTAAGTGTCTGAGGCCGGATTTGAACTCAGGTACTCCTGACTCCAGGGCTGGTGCTCTATCCACTGCGCCACCTAGCTGCCCCTTCTGTTGAACTTTTAAATCTCTTCATAAGCAGACCCAACCCCTCTTGCCAGCCTCACCGGCCACGATTCCTCGTGCACCCTGGCATCTGGCCAAACTGGCTCCTTCCGACACAAGTTTGCCTCTGCTCTGGCCACCCCCAGCCCGTACTTGGGATGCACTCCTTTCTCGTCTCTACCTCACAAAACCCCTCTCTTCCTGCAAGATACTTCTCAAATTCCACCTTCTATGTGAGGCCTTTCCTAATGCCCTCAGCCATCAGTGCCTTCCCTCCTCAAATACCTTGAATTCAACTACTTTGCATTTATTCTTGTTAAGGGCTAAAATTCTAGCTAGTCTGTCTAAAATATCTAATGAGTGGTCGCCAATAAATTATAAGCTTTAGCAAGAGTTAGACTTTTAAGCATTTATTAAGGAGAATAAGAATTTGGTAGAGAGAGAAAGGCCTAGATTCCTATCTATTAAAGGGAGAGCACATTTCTAGCTCCGCTCTCCACCAGAGTCCAAAGGAAAGAGCGCAAGACTGAGCGCCAGTCTCTTCCTTCCTCCTCCCACTAGTCCGCGTCACTTCCTGAGGCCAAAGAAAAGACTCCTGGTCTTGCCCTCAAAGACCTTCGCTTCATGGGCAGAACTCTTCTACAGTAAGTATCCAGCAGGTGGCATTATTCCAATCGTTACAGTCTGTATATGTGTACTTACGAATGAATGAACATTTATTAACTGTATCCCAAGCACTGGGAATACAAATAGAAAAATCAAGGTCTTATTTGCTCTCAAGGAATTCACGCTCCAATTGGCGGAGACCACATAAAAGAAAGTTCAGCTGGGAGTTGGGTAGAAAAGGCTGGAAATGCAAAGGGTCCAGTCACCAGGTGGATGGCAAGGCCCGGGGTCCTTAGGTTACACAGGTAGGCCAGATCACAATACCACTAGTCTTTGGAACACAGCATCAAGAGCAGATGCTAAGGTGTCTCAGGAGGCAGTGGCAGGGCAGATGGGAAGATGAGTAACCCTCCTGGGGGAAACCTTAGATTTAAGCTAAACCTGAGATTTAAGTGATTTCCCCAGAGCTGGAGTTTGAGAGAGCCTGATACCTCTCTCTAGAGAAGAGGTTCTTGGGTTATGCACACCCCTTTTGTGGCAAAGGCTATGTATCCCTCAAAATAATGTTTTTAAATGCATGAAATAATAACTCATAATAAGTAGCCTCAAGTTTAGAGACCACATGCGGCAAAGTGCCTGAAGTAATCTCCTATTGTGGAATCTTCATAGTGTTTCTGCTGGCTATGATAGAGCCTTCTGCTGGCCTCCCTAGACAATGGAGAAGCATTATTGATAGATCTACCATTTTAACGACCCTGTCCAAGAAGGGAAAATAGGTGCATGACCTGTTGTTGATAAAGCCGTACTGGTTGGGATCACCACTTCTCTTCATAGGTCTTCATTCATTTTGGTGAATGAATCGGCTCATTGGCTGACAGCTTTCAGAATCCATTCTCTTCCTTGTTTTGAAACCTGGGACACTTGCCCATTCCCAATCCTGTGGTGGTACATACAGTTCCCTTTCTCCCTGACCTCCCAAAGATCAAGGACAGTGTCTCATAATTACATACAAAAGCTTTTTTGGTCCTGGAGGTTGTTTTCCTCCATGAGTCTATGAACTTGTTTTCAAAAAGTATTTTGATAACTTCATTTCATATGTTTGGCTTTCTTTAGAATTCTGTTTTATTAAAAAAAAAAACAAAACACAAGGGCAGCTAAGTGATGCAGTGGATAGAGCACCAGCCCTGGATTCAGGAGTACTTGAGTTCAAATCTGGCCTCAGACACTTGACACTTACTAGCTGTGTGACCCTGGGCAAGTCACTTAACCCCAAGTGCCCCCCCCAAGAATTCTGTTTTATTTTCTAACAATAGTAGCTAATATTTATATAACACTTTGAGGTTTACAAAACACTGTATTATGTAATCTCATTTTATCCTCACAATAACTTTGGGAGATAGGTGCTATTATTCCCATTTTACAGTTCAACAAACTGAGTCAGACAGAGGTTAAGCGGCTTACCCAGGGTCACACAGCCAATATGTATGTGAAGTGGGATTTGAACTCAGATCTTCATGGCACTGTGTCCAGGGCTCATTATTCTGAAAAGTGGTCCATAGGCTTTACCAAACTGCAAAAGGGGTAGAGCACAGAAAAGAATTAAAGGTCTCTGCTAGAGGTCATCAGATCCAGAGGCTTGAACTAGGTGCTCCCTTTCTTCTTTTTGCAATCGTCACTGCCCTCAAAGGAGCTTACGAAGTGATGAGGACATAACCAGATGAAGAGATGTGTTTATCCTTAGGTGAACCAGGTCCAGGGCTTCGATTAAACAGCTTGGCACAGCCTAGAAGACAGAGCACTGGATGAAGCAGAAAGGCTTAGCTACAGAAACCTTAAGGCTTAGATACCTTAGCTCACACACTTAGTGCTGTGGGGTCCTCAGCAAGTCCCTAGCTCTCTCTGATCTAGAACCCAACTCAGAACGTTGTTGTGAGGATCAAAAGAGACAATATTTGGGAAGCGCTTTGCAGATGTTGAAGAGCTAAGCTAATTATTACCGTTATTACCCACACATTTTATTTGTATTAGCACTGTTAATAAGCCAGCCACACTGCAGAATTCTCGGGGGCCAGCATTCTCAAGGACTTTTAGGTACTGCCTAGTCTAAGTCAAAGCTTCCTAACAGTGGGTTGCAACCCCATATGGAGTAGCTTAACTGGATGTTAGGGTCAAGAAAAATTTGGCTACAGTAAAAGGTTATGTACACCTATTTTATATACCTATATACCTAGGGTCATGTAAAAATTTCTCAGGAAAAAGGGGTTGCCAGTGGAAAAAGTTTAAGAAGCCCTGGTCTAAGTTGAATCACAATAAAGGCACAATTTTGCCTGAGGGAGGTATTTAATGGGGACCATGAGGGGAAATGTCTAGGTCAGCAAAAACCTACCTACCTATCAAAAGGGACCCCTACATCACAAAATTAACATCATTAAAATTAATCTTAAATATATGACACAATTATTTCTGAAGAGGCTCAAAATTGATTGATAACTGCCCCAGACACATTGGATTTGCCATGCAGCTGCCAAGAAGTACTCCCTAGCCCATGAAGGAGATGGAGAAGAAGAGAGAGCTCTTTCTTTTTTTTTCTTTTACAAGGCAATGAGGGTTAAGTGACTTGTCCATGGTCACACAGCTAGTAAGTGTCAAGGGTCTGAGGCCGGATTTGAACTCAGGTCCTCCTGAATCCAGGACAGGTGCTTTATCAACTGTGCCAACTAGCTGCCTCCAAGAGAGCTCTTTAAAAGGAATGAGCCAAGTCTTTATTCTCCCACTGAAACAGAAGAAAATGGAAGGGGCTAAAGTGGTTCTAGAAGATGAGTCTAAAAGGCTGCCCTTCCCCAATTATCTCTCATCAAGTTGGGTTATGTGCTAGAAGCCAAGCCTGTTTCTCATCACCTGACTTTGAAGGCAGAAGGTAATCCCTATCTTCTACATTCCAAGTTCTGCCAGATCAGAAAGTCAATGAGTTATCTCTTTGCTCACTACTTTCTCTAAGATCTTGCTAACATAAGGAAGGGAAGAGAAAAAGGGGAAGGGCCAGCAGGAAACAGAGAAAGTCAGCATGGGACTGAAAGGTTTCCAATCCCTCAGCAGTCAGAGAGGAGAAATTGAGGGAGCAGGGTCAAGGAATAAAACTCCAGGTCATATTTTTAGTCCTCTGCTCTCCTGCTAGGGCCCAAGGTGCTGTCTCAGTCTCATCCCCAGTCATGACACAATGACCTTTTGGGAGGTCTTTCAGTGAAAGGAGAAGCCTGTCCTAATAAAATGGATAGGATGCCATGTTCTTTGGTCAAGTACATATGATCATTCAAGGATATCGCTGAATCAAGATGGTCTTGCACTTTGGACAATGGAAAGTCAGCCTATGATCCTCGGATATATCCCAGGACAGTCCTGGAAAAAGTCAGGTGAGGGAGAAGCAGGATACTCTACCAAACCCTCTTATTCACACAGAGGGTTATCAAGGCTAGGAAGTATTCAATGTGTTGCCACAGTTGGGAGAAAAATCAAAATCATGAAAGGAGACAGGCCCATGTTTGCAGCCAGATGATAAAGCACCAATAGAGAGCGACAGATGGAAAGCACATGGGAGAAGGGATGTGTGCCAGAGAGAGGGCCCGCAGTAAGCAGGAGGTAATGGGATCAAGGGCACACACAGGGTAATATTTAGTCTAATGCTTTGCATCTATGATCAGAAAGAAGGAAGAGCAAAGGGGTGACAATTCTCAGCAGTTTAGAGTCAAGGAATTGAGGGAAGGGGCACTTGTGAGATCAACAATGTTCTCAGTGAATTCATCTAAGTCATCTTCTATAAGCATGAACTGGGAGGGGAAAGGAAGAGAGAGAGAAAGTTCAGAATAGCCAGAAGTTCAGATTTTCTTTTAGTTTTAATTCTAGATTTTTGAGTAAAATATGCATGTATTTTGACTCAAATACTTCTGATACACAAAAAACTTTAGACTCATAAGGTTTCATTCTGGTATAAATCCTCTGAGGTCAACTGAGTTTTTTGCTCTTGAAAGCCATTTGAAAACCAAAAGGTTTCTTTGCCATATGAATTTCAGGATGTTGAAAAAGTTCTGCACTCCTACAGAAGATCTTCCCATCCGCATTACATTCCTAAAATTTCTCTCAAGTATGAACTCTCTCATGTTGAGTAAGTCCTGTCTTCCGGGAGAAGGACTTCCCACATTCATGACATTCGTAAGGCTTCTGTCCAGTATGAACGCTCTGATGTTGAACGAGGTGTGCGCTCTGACGGAAGGCCTTCCCACATTTATGACACTTGTAGGGCTTCTCTCCAGTATGAATTGTTGCATGTTGAATAAGCCCCGTCTTCCGAGCGAAGGCCTTCCCACATTCATTGCACTCATAAGGTTTCTCTCCAGTATGAACTGTTTGGTGGCAAAGAAGACCTGTCTTCCAGAAGAAGGCCTTCCCACAGTCATTACATTCATAGGGTTTCTTTCCAGTATGAATTCGCTGGTGTTGTATAAGGGATTTCCTCTTGAAGAAGGTCATCCCACATTCATTACATTCATGTTTCTCTCCAGAATGAACACTTTGATGTTGAACAAGTGATTTTCTCTCAAAGAAAGCTGACCCACATATATTACATTCATAAGATTTCTCCCCAGTATGAATTGCCTGATGTCGAAGAAGTCCTGTGCTCCAGCGAAAGGCCATTCCACACGCTTTACATTCATAAGGTTTCTCTCCAGTGTGAATTTTTTGATGTTCATTAAGTCCTGTCCGCCTATGGAAGGCCTTTCCACACTTGTTACATTCGTAAGGCTTCTCACCAGTGTGAATTCTCTGATGTCGAGTAAGGTGTGTGCTCCGGCGGAAGGCCTTCCCACAGACATTACATTCAAAAGGTTTATCCCCTGTATGGATTTTTTGATGATTAGTAAGTCCTGTCCTCTGATGGAAGGCCTTCCCACAATGGTCACATTCATAAGGTTTCTCTTCACTATTTGGTGTATCAAAGCTGTCACCTACTTCCCAGGTTTCTCCCAGCTTAGCAACAAAGTCATCATGTCTTGTGAATCTTTCCTGGGATGATTCTTCTGCAGAAATGCTCATCTTGGTAGCTGACTTCTTGGTTTGGAGGCTAAGCTCCCAATCTGAAAGAAAACAAAACCCATAGATATCCTTCATTTCCCCTTCATTACATTTAGTCCTATCTTCTGTCCCCTCCATCAAGAAAAATGTCAGACTCTCAAATATAGCAATAATAATAATACCACCACATGTATATATATATATATGTATACACACACACACACACACACACACACACACACACACACACACACACACACACACACATATATATGTTGTTGTTATCAGTTGTGTCCGATTGTATGTGACCCCCATGGACTGTGTCGATGGGGTTTTCTTGCCAAAGATGCTGGAGTGTGTAACGATTGGAATAACGCCACCTGCTGGATACTTACTGTAGAAGAGTTCTGCCCATGAAGGGAAGGTCTTTGAGGGCAAGACCAGGAGTCAGGAAGTGACGCGGGCTAGTGGGAGGAGGAAGGAAGAGACTGGCGCTCAGTCTCACGCGTCTCTTTCCTCTGGACTCTGGCGGAGAAGGGAGCTAGAAATGTGCTCTCCCTTTAATAGATAGGAATCTAGGCCTTTCTCTCTCTCTTTACCAAATTCTTATTCTCCTTAATAAATGCTTAAAAGTCTAACTCTTGCTAAAGCTTGTAATTGATTGGCGACCACTCATTAGATATTTTAGACAGACTAGCTAGAATTTTACCCCTTAACAGATGGCTGACCACGAAGAGGAAAGCTGAACCTCACTTCTGATCTTCTGGTTGGGTAAGAAATTTCCCCTACCCTTTAAACTGCTAAGTACTGGCGTACTGGCGTACTGGCGTACTGGCTGTGTTTTCCCTTTAAATTTTTTCGAATGGACCTTTTAAACTCCCTAATTACCCTATTTTTGATTTTAGTCTGTTTAACTAGACAAGTGGGAGATAAGATCATGTTAATGCTTTGTTTTTGTGGATTTTCTATTTTTCTTTTTATTTTTGTTAGAAGAGCCAGCAACTTACTCACACCAGGAAATATCTCCCCCTCTCCCAACCATGCTTTTTCAGAGAAACCTGAAGAGATTCCTGCAGCTTTTCCCAGTTCTAACACTAATTGTTGCTTTAATTTTGCATGCCTGGAGGCAATGACCCAGCCTCTAGAAGCTTTTAATTCCCTAGTGCCTGGAGGCCAAGTGGGGGAAGAGGAATCCAGGCCTGAGTTCAAAATCAAGTCTGATTCAAATTGCGCTGGTCCTTCCCCTCCTCTCCAGACCCCACCCTCTACTCCTCCCATGGCCAAGCCCATAGCTTCCCCTGCCTGGGAAGTCCAGAGATCTGATGCGCATGCTCAACTTTTTCTACCTGCATTTGCAGCTTCAGGCTCAGCCCTTCCCTGGCCTGGCTGTGCTTTTGAGACAATCTTAGAAAACCCTTTAAATTCCAGATATGCTCGTTTTGTTCATAATTTTGCTAACCTGCTTTTGTCTTTAATTAGTAATCTTATAAAGCATTTGTATGGTGAAAAGACTGACAGACAATATAGAGGGGTTAAAGAAGAAAAACTTAAGCTGAATAAGAATGACAATCATCAACATAGTTCAAGACTCTGCTTCTTTTGCCATGGAAGGATATATATTTTACAGAAATGTAGAAGTAAGCAGCAAGGTATTGATATGAGTATTGGGGATTTTAGATATCGGAATCAAAAGTGTTCTGAATTCACTCAGAGTAATAGTATCAGTTCAGAGGTTACATAGGACTTCTATGCTATTATATATACATTTTGAAATTAATGGTATGGGTTTATTTTCATAGAGATTTTCATGCATTTGAGATTGTGTTTTATACTTAGTTTCTAAAACAAGGAGAATATTTGTAAAAGCTTTTTATAGTCATGTGATCAAGTTTATATTTTATAATACTCTTATTGATATTAAGTTCATATTCATTTAGATTTCCCTAGTTTGAATTTCATTGTCTTTTATTATTCCATGTGTATTTTCTTCTATTCATTCATCTATCTAATTTTGAAACATGGTTTTGATTTCATAATACAATGTTAATTCTAGGAGTATTGTGCTCCCATATTCTGAGTTATTTGTTTTTGTTATTTTTCTCAACTGATTATTTGATCAAACTCTTTAAAGCATTTCCCTAGCAAATTGTTTGCCATGGCAAGTGTAAATTGATTCTAGAAGTATTATTTTTGATAAGCATATTCAAAAAAAAAAAAAAAGAGGGGAACATTTGTAAAAGTTGTCTTTGAGATTGTGTTGTGCTTTAACTTGTATTTAAATATGTTCAGATTTTTCAAAAAAGTAATTGTATACTAAGTTAAAAAAAGGGGTATCATTTGAAATTGTTGCATAATTATATATTGTGTTCTGAGTCAAGATGTATTCACATTTTTTGCAATCATTTATTATCCTCAATTTTTAAATCCATATGAGACTTGGATTATGGGAACTTATCATTTAAGACATTAATTGCCTTTATTCTGAGTTATCAGATGCCAGTTGGCCAAGATGCCATCCAATCACAAGAGGAATACATGCAAGAGCAGACACTGAACTGTCACATGAGGGGAGACATGCATGAAGTCAAGGTATGGCCGAGGGAACAGCTTTTGACAAATGTTGAGGTTGGATTCTCTTGGTTTAATATTTTATTCTCTTTTTCCCCACAATATTGTACAGATGGCTGTGTTAAGGACTAAAATTCTAGCTAATCTGTCTAAAATATCTAATGAGTGGTCGCCAATCAATTATAAGCTTTAGCAAGAGTTAGACTTTTAAGCATTTATTAAGGAGAATAAGAATTTGGTAAAGAGAGAGAAAAAAGGCCTAGATTCCTATCTATTAAAGGGAGAGCACATTTCTAGCTCCCTTCTCCGCCAGAGTCCAGAGGAAAAAGCCCCGAGACTCCGCGCCAGTCTCTTCCTTCCTCCTCCCACTAGTCCGCGTCACTTCCTGATACCAAAGACAAGACTCCTGGTCTTGCCCTCAAAGACCTTCGCTTCATGGGCAGAACTCTTCTACAGTTAGTATCCAGCAGGTGGCGTTATTCCAATCGTTACAGTCCCCCCTGTTGTTCCTCAAGAAACAAAATGTTTCCTTGACAGAACAGTAAAAAGAATATGATAACTATTGATAACTAATAATATGTGAACAACAATATAGAAAAGGAAGAGAGGAAAGTTTTGTCCAGAGGGGCGATTTTTTTTGTCCTCATGAACCGACGCTTTGACATTAGTCTTGCAAAGGGAGGGCCTCTGCAGAGAATACATGTTACAGATGGTGCATATTATAACAGAAAGAGAAAAAAACCAACAAAAAGAACAAATCAAAACTGTTCATTTAAAGTCTCTGAAAGTCTTTTCTCAGATGTCCTCTAGGTGTAGTCGTGGAATGGAAGTCTTTTCAGGGGTTGATGTGTGGATGCTGGTAATCAGCCAGGAAAATTTCCTACAAAATTGAGCTTAACACAACTTTAAAATAGCTTTGTCAATAATCAAATCAAACAATGAAAGTTCTCAAAAACATGTCTAAGGGAATTCAGAATCTTAGTTGTTACACATGAAACATATAATAAAACAAAAATTGAACCATTCTTTAAAATTATAATATTACTATAGTCCCCCCCTTATGGAGGGTAATTGAGAAGACAATTGCTGCGATATTAATTATTAAAAATAATTTTTTATCTTTGTTTCATCACTTTTTGCATCATCTGCCTAATTATCCTCATGCCATTATGAGAAATTAAAAAATCTAATATAATTGGTAACAGGTGTCAAGGCCAAATTCAACACTGTATTTATCATGACACCTGAGATAATTATGGGGGTTACCATAAAAGAACAGAGAAATGATGGGATATGAGCATTCCCACACTTGAGCAATATGTACTGCCCATACAGTATGCCAGGCTTAAAATAGGTGGATGGAATATATGTCCATGCCACCGAACATATTGGAAGAAACTGAGTCAGACTTAATCAGATGCATGGGACTGAGATGTCCATGGCATCAGGCATATAGGAGGGAGCATGGAAGCCAGGTGTAGAAGTGAGATGGGTGGGATGAATACTTCCAGCCATCTGTACAATATTGTGGGGAAAAATAAAATAAAATATTAAACCAAGAGAATCCAACCTCAACATTTGTCAAAAGCCGTTCCCTCGGCCATACCTTGACTTCATGCATGTCTCCCCTCATGTGACAGTTCAGTGTCTGCTCTTGCATGTATTCCTCTTGTGATTGGATGGCATCTTTGCCAACTGGCATCTGATAACTCAGAATAAAGGCAATTAATGTCTTAAATGATAAGTTCCCATAATCCAAGTCTCATATGGATTTAAAAATTGAGGATAATAAATGATTGCAAAAAATGTGAATACATCTTGACTCAGAACACAATATATAATTATGCAACAATTTCAAATAATACCCCTTTTTTTTTTACTTAGTATACAATTACTTTTGTGAAAAATCAGAACATACTTAAATACAAGTTAAAGCACAACAGAATCTCAAAGAACTTTTTTTTTTTGAAAAAAAGAAAACTTTTACAAATGTTCCCCTCTTTTTTTTTTTTTTTGGAATATGCTTATCAAAAATAATACTTCTAGAATCAATTTACACTTGCCATGGCAAACAATTTGCTAGGGAAATGCTTTAAAGAGTTTGATCAAATAATCAGTTGAGAAAAAATAACAAAAACAAACAACTCAGAATATGGGAGCACAATACTCCTAGAATTAACATTGTATTATGAAATCAAAACCATGTTTCAAAATTAGATAGATGAATGAATAGAAGAAGATACATGTGGAACAATAAAAGACAATGAAATTCAAACTAGGGAAATCTAAATGAATATGAACTTAATATCAATAAGAGTATTATAAAATATAAACTGGACCACATGACTATAAAAAGCTTTTACAAATATTCTCTTTGTTTTAGAAACTAAGTATAAAACACAATCTCAAATGCATGAAAACCTCTACGAAAATAAACCTATACCATTAATTTCAAAATGTACATATAATAGCATAGAAATCCTATGTAACCTCTGAACTGATACTATTACTCTGAGTCAATTCAGAACACTTTTGATTCCGATATCTAAAATCCCCAATACTCATATCAATACCTTGCTGCTTACTTCTACATTTCTGTAAAATATATACCCTTCCATGGCAAAAGAATCGGAGTCTTGAACTATGTTGATGATTGTCATTCTTATTCGGCTTAAGTTTTTCTTCTTTAACCCCTCTATATTGTCTGTCAGCCTTTTCACCATACAAATGCTTTATAAGATTACTAATTAAAGACAAAAGCAGGTTAGCAAAATTATGAACAAAACGAGCATATCTGGAATTTAAAGGGTTTTCTAAAGTTGTCTCAGAAGCACAGCCAGGCTGGGGAAGGGGTGAGCCTGAAGCTGCAAATGCAGTTAGAGAAAGTTGAGCATGCGCATTAGATCTTTGGACTTCCCGGGCCAGGGAAGCAATGGGCTTGGCCATGGGAGGAGTAGAGGGTGGGGTTTGGAGAGGAGGGGAGGGACCAGAGCAATTAGAATCAGACTTGATTTTGAACTCAGGCCTGGATTCCTCTTCCCCCACTTGGCCTCCAGGTGCTAGGGGATTAAAAGCTTCTAGAGGGTGGGTCATTGCCTCCAGGCATGCAAAATTAAAGCAACAATTAGTGTTAGAACTGGGAAAAGCTGCAGGAATCTCTTCAGGTTTCTCTGAAAAAGCATGGTTGGGAGAGGGAGAGATATTTCCTTGTGTGAGTAAGTTGCTGGCTCTTTTAACAAAAATAAAAAGAAAAATAGAAAATCCACAAAAACAAAGCATTAACATGATCTTATCTCCCATTTGTCTGGTTAAACAGACTAAAATCAAAAATAGGGTAATTAGGGAGTTTAAAAGGTCCATTCGAAAAAATTTAAAGGAAAACACAGCCAGTGCGCCAGTACTTAGCAGTTAAAGGGAGAGGGAGGGGAAATTTCTTACCCAACCAGCAGATCAGAAGACTGAGGGTTAGCTTTCCTCTTCGTGGTCAGCCATCTGTTAAGGACTAAAATTCTAGCTAATCTGTCTAAAATATCTAATGAGTGGTCGCCAATCAATTATAAGCTTTAGCAAGAGTTAGACTTTTAAGCATTTATTAAGGAGAATAAGAATTTGGTAAAGAGAGAGAAAAAAGGCCTAGATTCCTATCTATTAAAGGGAGAGCACATTTCTAGCTCCCTTCTCCGCCAGAGTCCAGAGGAAAAAGCCCCGAGACTCCGCGCCAGTCTCTTCCTTCCTCCTCCCACTAGTCCGCGTCACTTCCTGATACCAAAGACAAGACTCCTGGTCTTGCCCTCAAAGACCTTCGCTTCATGGGCAGAACTCTTCTACAGTTAGTATCCAGCAGGTGGCGTTATTCCAATCGTTACAGCTGGAAGTATTCATCCCACCCATCTCACTTCTACACCTGGCTTCTATGCTCCCTCCTATATGCCTGATGCCATGGACATCTCAATCCCATGCATCTGATTAAGTCTGACTCAGTTTCTTCCAATATGTTCGGTGGCATGGACATATATTCCATCCACCTATTTTAAGCCTGGCATACTGTATGGGCAGTACATATTGCTCAAGTGTGGGAATGCTCATATCCCATCATTTCTCTGTTCTTTTATGGTAACCCCCATAATTATCTCAGGTGTCATGATAAATACAGTGTTGAATTTGGCCTTGACACCTGTTACCAATTATATTAGATTTTTTAATTTCTCATAATGGCATGAGGATAATTAGGCAGATGATACAAAAAGTGATGAAACAAAGATAAAAAATTATTTTTAATAATTAATATCGCAGCAATTGTCTTCTCAATTACCCTCCATAAGGGGGGGACTATAGTAATATTATAATTTTAAAGAATGGTTCAATTTTTGTTTTATTATATGTTTCATGTGTAACAACTAAGATTCTGAATTCCCTTAGACATGTTTTTGAGAACTTTCATTGTTTGATTTGATTATTGACAAAGCTATTTTAAAGTTGTGTTAAGCTCAATTTTGTAGGAAATTTTCCTGGCTGATTACCAGCATCCACACATCAACCCCTGAAAAGACTTCCATTCCACGACTACACCTAGAGGACATCTGAGAAAAGACTTTCAGAGACTTTAAATGAACAGTTTTGATTTGTTGTTTTTGTTGGTTTTTTTCTCCTTCTGTTATAATATACACCATCTGTAACATGTATTCTCTGCAGAGGCCCTCCCTTTGCAAGACTAATGTCAAAGCGTCGGTTCATGAGGACAAAAAAAATCGTCCCTCTGGACAAAACTTTCCTCTCTTCCTTTTCTATATTGTTGTTCACATATTATTAGTTAGCAATAGTTATTATATTCTTTTTACTGTTCCGTCAAGGAAACATTTTGTTTCTTGAGGAACAACAGGGGGGACTGTAACGATTGGAATAACGCCACCTGCTGGATACTTACTGTAGAAGAGTTCTGCCCATGAAGGGAAGGTCTTTGAGGGCAAGACCAGGAGTCAGGAAGTGACGCGGGCTAGTGGGAGGAGGAAGGAAGAGACTGGCGCTCAGTCTCGCGCGTCTCTTTCCTCTGGACTCTGGCGGAGAAGGGAGCTAGAAATGTGCTCTCCCTTTAATAGATAGGAATCTAGGCCTTTCTCTCTCTCTTTACCAAATTCTTATTCTCCTTAATGCTTAAAAGTCTAACTCTTGCTAAAGCTTGTAATTGATTGGCGACCACTCATTAGATATTTTAGACAGACTAGCTAGAATTTTAACCCTTAACAAGTGGTTTGTCATTTCCTTCTCCAGTGCACCCCCACTTTACAAATGAGGAACTAAAACAAATAGGGGTCAAGTGACTTGCCTAGGGTCACACAGCTAGTTAGTGTTCAAGGCCATATTTGAACTCAGATCTTCCTGACTCTAGGCCCAGTACTCTATCAACTGTGCCACCTACCTGTTCCTCATATATACATAGTTATAGTTACATGCATATGTATGTATGCTCAGCTTATAAAAAGCTCTCACCGGGGCAGCTAGATGGCGCAGTGGATAGAGCACCGGCCCTGGATTCAGGAGTACCTGAGTTCAAATCCGGCCTCAGACACTTAACACTTACTAGCTGTGTGACCCTGGGCAAGTCACTTAACCCCAATTGCCTCACTAAAAAAACAAACAAAAAAAAAAAATAAAAATAAAATAAAAAGCTCTCGCTGATCCTCAAAACAAGCTTGTGAGGTATAGAGGTCAGTTAGGACATTTTAAAAGACCTAATTTTTTTTCTTTCTTTTTTTTTTTAGTGAGGCAATTGGGGTTAAGTGACTTGCCCAGGGTCACACAGCTAGTAAGTGTTAAGTGTCTGAGGCCAGATTTGAACTCGGGTACTCCTGACTCCAGGGCCGGTGCTCTATCCACTGCGCCATCTAGCTGCCCCCTCAAAGACCTAATTTTAAAGACAATTCTTAAACATTTTTTAGTGTCAGGATCCCTTCATATTCTTATAAGTTACTGAGGACCCCAGGAAGCTTGTTTATGTGGATTATGCCTATCAATATTTACCATTTTAGAAATTAAAACTGAGCAAAAAAAATTAGAGATTTCTTCACTTCAAATAATAAACCCATTAGAACATAAATAACATTTTATTGAAAAATAACTGTGGGCAGCCAGGTGGCACAGTGGATAGAGCACCGGCCCTGGAGTCAGGAGTACCCAAGTTCAAATCCAGCCTCAGACACTTAACACTTACTAGCTGTGTGACCCTGGGCAAGTCACTTAACCCCAGTTGCCTCGCTAAAAAAACCCAAAACAAACAAAAAAAAACCTGTGTTCCAAAACAAAACAAAATTAGTGAGAAGAATAATGTTATTTTACACATTTCTGAAAATCTCTTTAATGTCTGGCTCAATAGAGAACAACTGGATTGTCCTCTCTTTTCCTGCATTAAATCTGTTGTGATATTGTTGTTTTGGCTGAAGTTTTTCTCACCTGAAGAAAACCTGGCTTCACACAGATATGTAGTTGGGAAGGGGAGGAGTATTTTAAGAGGAAAATAATGTCTTAGTGTTATTATGAAAATAGTTTTGACCTTATAGTCTCCCTGTCAGGAGGCCCACATACCACACTTTGAGAAGCGCTTATTTCAAGGGATGGTTAGTGAACATCTAGAGAAAAAAAGGACTGATTTCCCCAAGGACACAACAGTCTAGAGCCTCATGGGATCAGTTGACATATAAAGCATCAGGAATGCCAAAGGAAGGGAGAAGAGGACCTATCCACTGTGAAGGGTCCAGGGGGCCATGTAAGTGGAGAGATGTACAGAGAGCGCTTTGTTGGTGTAGGCGCTCATCCTAGATGACTTCAGCTCTTAGCCACATGCCTGAGGGGCTCGGAGGGAAGCTCCCCACCCAATATGCTTAGTGTTGCTTCCAAATAACAAGGCAGGATATTATTGGTCAAGACCTCTTAACTTGGCTTTGATTCACTCACCTGGATAGGTGTTTCTTGGGCCATCTCTCTCTGGCATCCAAAGCACTTGCCCTCTCTCCAGCTGGTGGATCACATCTGGTCTGGCATCTGTAAGTCCTGAAAATGGGAAAGTGTTGTCTTCAGAGAACCACCTCAGAATCCAGTCCCAGTCTCTTCTCTCTTTGGGAACAAGTGGCTACCCTAGGAAGACCCAGTGGGCAAGACAATGGACTCCTGAAGGACCCAGTATTGTGTTCCTAGGAATTTGGGGAAGTGGGTCCCAGTCAATTTGAGCAAAGACAGAAAATTATTTCATTGACCCTGGGCCTGCCAAGATACTGGTGAGTGGGGCTTTAGGGGAGAGTCTCTGACTTGGAGGAACAGAGGGACTACCTCAGGAGACACAATCAAGTGGCTGCTTTCCTGTTCTACAGACCAAAGGCTTTTTTCTTTTTTTTCTTTCTTTTTTGTTCTGTTTTGTTGCTTTTTAAATTCTTTTTAATTTTTTTGTTGCATTTTTAAATCATAAAAGTATTTGATTATTTTCCAGTTACATGCAAAGATAGTTTTCAACATTTGTTTTCATAAGATTTCTAGTTCCAGGGCAGCTAGGTGGTGCAGTGGATAGAGCACTGGCCCTGGAGTCAGGAGGACCTGAATTCAAATCTGGCCTCAGACATTTGACACTTACTAGCTGTGTGACCCTGGGCAAGTCACTTAACCCCAATTGCCTCACACACACAAAAAAAAGATTTCTAGTTCCAAATTTCTCTCCCTCTCTCCTTTTCTTCCCTCCTCCCCAAGACGGAAAGCAATCTGATACAGGCCATATATGTACAATCACATTAAACATATTTCTGCATTAGTCATGTTGTGAAAGAAGAATCAGAACACAAGGGAAAAACCTCAAAAAAGAAAAAAAAGAAAACAACAAAAAAGCAGAAATAGTATGGCTCAATCCACATTAAGAATCCACAGTTCCCCCTTCTGGATGTGGAGAACACCCTCCAACATGAGTTCCCTGGAATTATCTTGGACCACTGCACTGCTAAGAAGAGCCAAGTCTACCACAGTTGATCATCACACAATACTGTTGCTACTGTATACAATGTTCCCCTGGCTCTGCTCATCTCACCCAGTCTTTCCAAGTCCCCCTGAAATCTGCCTGCTCATTTCCTACAGCACAACAGTATTCCACAATATTCATACACCACAACTTGTTCAACCATTCCCCAAACAATGGGCACTCCCTTGATCTCCAACTCCCCACCACCACAAAGAGAGCTGCTATAAATATCTTTGTATATGTGGGTCCCTCTTCCCCTTCCATGATCTCCCTGGGATATAGATCCAGTAGTGGTATTACTGGGTCAAAGGGTATGCACAGTCTCATAGCCCTTTGGGCATAGTTTCAAATTGCTCTCCAGAATGGTTGGATCAGTTCACAGCTCCACCAACAATGCATTAGTGTTCCAATTTTTCCACGGCTTCTCCTACATTTATTATTTTCCTTTTTTGTCATATTAGACAATCTGATAGGTGTGAGGTGGTACCTCAGAGTTGTTTTAATTTGCATTTCTATAATCAATAGTGATTTAGAACATTTTTTCATATGGCAATAGATAGCTTTGATTTCTTCATCTGAAAACTTCCTGTTCATATCCTTTGACCATTTCTCAATTGGGGAATGACTTACATTCTTATAAATTTTATTTAGTTCCCAATATATTTTTAGAAATGAGGCCTTTATCAGAAACACTGGCTGTAAAAATCATTTCCCAACTTTCTGCTTCCCTTCTAATTCTGGATGCACTGCTTCTGTTTGTACAAAACCTTTTTAATTTAATGTAATCAAAATCATCCATTTTGCATTTCATAATATTCTCTATCCCTTGTTTGGTCATAAATTATTATCCCCTCCATAGATTTGAGAGGTAAACTATTCCTTCCTCTCCTAATTTACCTATGGTATCACCCAAAGGCTTTTTTCTGGGAGCAGACAGAAGTACTTTGTCACAAGGCCACAAAAGGAGTAGCAATCTTGGCTGTCTAAAGTGTAAATGACATCTAATAAGCATCTGAGAAACCTCACGGTATGTACAAAGAAAGGAGAGCAAAGGGAATAAAGAAAAACAAGGGAAGCAAGGAGCCTCCACCACACAGATTTATCTAAAGCCTAGGATAGCTGTCCTTACCCAGGGAGACCAGGTTCCAGTAGTTCTCCAGCATCACATCCCTGTACAGCTCTTTCTGAGAAGGGACCAGCTGCCCCCACTCCTCTGGGGTGAAGTCCACAGCCACATCCTTGAATGTCAGCAGTTCCTGAAATAACCAACATATCTCTGCCTACCCAGGTCTCCTTCATGCGCACCTGGGAGGATAGGTGAAGTTGGCTGGGGCTTGGAGTGTGTGAATGGGAATCACCTGTAAGGTTGGCTGGAAGCAGACTGTGAGGTGTATTATACTTGATCCCAGATGTAATGGGGAATCAATGGGGTTTATGGAACAGGAGAGTGACAGGGTCAAACCATACCTTAGGAATATCAGTTTGGAAGCTGGGAAGAGCTTGAACAGGGAGAGACTGGCTGCAGAGACCAATAAGGAGGTTAATGAAACTACTTAAGACTTTGACTAAATCGATTCTCAATTTATAATCTTGGGAAAGAAGCATGCTTGTGGGGACTTGAGCTAATGGATTTAGAAAAAACTCCTCTATTGCTGTTGCTCTGGGACCCAAGATTCCCCTGTGAGAGTGGGAGGTGAGATAAAAATCCATAGACTGCAAGTAGGGGTACATCCAGGAGAAACAATAAGCCCTTCACATTTTCAAGGACTGAATGGAGAGATTCTCCACCGAAGGATTTTGCTATTAGATACCCTAGATCAGAGGTGTCAAACACACAACAATGTGCCTGCAACACTCCCAGTTGGGCCCAAATCGGATTGAAATATAGCTGGGAAGGGGCAGCTAGATGGCGCAGTGGTTAAGGCACCGGCCCTGAATTCAGGAGTACCTGAGTTCAAATCCAGCCTCAGACACTTGACACTTACTAGCTGTGTGACCCTGGGCAAGTCACTTAACCCCCATTGCCTGCAAAAAACCAAAAAAAAAAAAAAAAAGAAATATAGCTGGGAAGTATTTAACAAAATAAAAAATTCAAGAGAACAAAGATTATGTTAACATGTGGCTTTCTAAGTCAATATGTTGCCCATATTGCCCATTTATGTGCAGCTTAGTGACCTCGTTTCTACTCAAGTTTGACATCACTAACCTCTCACACCCATTTTAAATCATAATTATTTAAAAAAATTTAAATCTTAATTGTACAGCAGTCAGTTTTTCCAGTGTATTTCCTTAAAAGCCAGACCTAAGATTATTTTTGCACTTTGTTTAAATACTTGATATGCTGACTTCGGTATAAGTATGGATATTTAAGCTATGTATGGGGGCAGCTAGGTGGCACAGTGAATAGAGCACCAGCCCTGGAGTCAGGAGGACCTGAGTTCAAATCCGGCCTCAGACACTTAATACTTACTAGCTGTGTGACCCTGGGCAAGTCACTTAACCCCAATTGCCTCACTCAAAAAAAAAAAAAAAAGCTATGTATGGACTTTGAATTACTAACTGCCAGTATCTGGCTCATAAAGATTCCTATTTTGATTCTTTTGTGTTTAAACAGACCAAAATTTCTTGCTTTATTCTCAGATAGTTAAGCACAATGGATAAGGTTTGCCTATCAGCCTAGAAATCCTAAATTACCAACTCCAGGAGCTTAATTCATTTTCTTGGGAGCCTCATACTTGTTCAGCACTTCTCTGGTCTTATTTTCTTTAGTCTCTAACAGCACCTGGTTGTCCTATTGCTGGAATTCCAGTACAAGTGCCCTTACAGTGGCAGGGATTCACTGGGGGAAATTTCAGGTGCCCTTTGATATAAAGACCCAGAGGATGTCTTCCTGGACCTTCAAGAGAATTGCCTACAGGGGCGGCTAGGTGGCACAGTGGATAGAGCACTGGCCTAGGATTCAGGAGGACCTGAGTTCAAATCTGGCCTCAGACACTTGACACTTACTAGCTGTGTGACCCTGGGCAAGTCACTTAACCCTCATTGCCCCAGGGAAAAAGAGAGAGAGAGAGAGAAAGAGAGAGAGAGAGAATTGCCTACAGTACAGGAACCCCTAGTGTATAAAGGGACACCTAGAAATTTTGTCCAGACCACATTTAGGATTGGCCCTATTTCCCAAGAGAATCAGAAGTTTTCATCCAGGACAGTTTTCTTTTTGACCTGAGGGTGAGGGGGTCAATTTTGGTGGATCCCTGGGAAGAGGGGAGGAAGCCCACATGCTCAGGGAATCCTATAGGAAGCAGGCTTTCCTTTTGCAAAGGGAGGCTTGATTTCCTTCTTTTTCTTTGTTTTGGGATGAGGAAGGCCCTTTTGGTAAGGAACAAGATACCTATTAGAATTTTGTTAAATGAGAACAGTTTATATTTGGGAATATGGAAAAATGTGAAGTTACCAAATTTGAAGAGAAAGTAGTAAACTTTACCCAAGTAACAGATTCTCTGAAAAACAGAATAGAATAAACAGAACTCAATGACTCCATGAGACAGAAAGAAACATTTGAAAAAAATCAAAAAATTGAAAGAATGGAAGAAAATGTAAGATGTTATTTTTTTTTTTAATTCACTTAGAAAACAGGTCAAGGAGATCATTTTAAAAGGCACAAGTGAAAACTACCCTGATAAATAAGAAAAGGAGAGCAAAGTAATGACAAAGAATCCACTGATCACTTCCTAGAATTCCTAAAAGGAAAAGTTTTAAGGATATCTAAGTCAAAATTCAGAGGTCCACTTCAAAGGAAAAAATACTGCATTCAAAAAGAAGCAGCTCAAGTACCAAGGAACCACAGTTAGGATTACACAAGACCTGAAAGCTTCTACTAGAAATGAGAGGAGATCTTGGAAAACTATATTTTAAAAGGCCAAAGATACTTATAATCAAAAATCACTTACCCTAAAAAGCTAAGTATAATCATAGACCTTTAATGAATAGAAGACTTTCTAGTATTTCTGAAGAAAAAGACCAGAACAGAGTAGGAACCTCAAAATGCAAACAAGAGTAAAAAGAAACCTAGAAAGATGAATTTGAGTAATTGGAAGGGGGGCTATATGATGTATGACTAATACTCTATACTCAAATGGGAGGGGAGAAGAAGAGAAGGAAAGAATCCCTTCAGATTGTTAATGTCTTCAAAGGGTATTAAGGGAGTTAAATAAGAAAAACAGAGGATCTAGGGGTTCTGTTCTATTAAAAAAAAAAAAAAAGGTTTTAAGAGGAGAAAGAAAAGGGCATGGTAAAAAGTATTAACAGTCGGTTAGATAATGGAGAGACGCCAGTTTTGGGGTTTTTTTAGGACCACCCTTTTGGGGAGGAGACCAACAGCATTGCCTGCTGAGCACTCGACTTCTGACTTCCGGGGTGCGAGCTTAAAAGGCAAGGAGAGAACGGAAGTGGGAGCTTTTTCCTGCTATGCTAAGGTTTAGTAAAAATACAGCAATTCAAACAGTTAAAGAAGAGAATCCAGCTTTCCAGAGCAGAGTCCAGAATCCAGTTTTCCAGACCAGAATCCAGTTTCCTCCTGATGACATCTTACCACTTCAAGAAGACAAGAGAACTCAGAGACTTTATATGTTTTGTTAGTTTTTTACTATCTCCTTTCTGTTATAATATACACTATCTGTAACATGTACTCTCTGCAGAGGCTCTCCCTTTGCAAGACTAATGTCAAAGCGTCAGTTCATGAGGACAAAAAAAAAAATCGCCCCTCTGGACAAAACTTTCCTCTCTTCCTTTTCTACATTGTTGTTCACATATTATTAGTTAGCAATAGTTATTATATTCTTTTTACTGTTCCGTCAAGGAAATATTTTGTTTCTTGAGGAACAAAAGGGGGGAATGTGGTAAAAAGTTTTAACAGTCGGTTAGATAATGGAGAGACGCCAGTTTTGGGGTTTTTTTAGGACCACCCTTTTGGGGAGGAGACCAACAACATTGCCTGCTGAACACTCGACTTCTGACTTCCGGGGTGCGAGCTTAAAAGGCAAGGAGAGAACGGAAGTGGGAGCTTTTTCCTGTTTCGCTGGTCTCCTGGCTGCGTTGCACAGACAGACGCGGACTGGAGTTTGACTCGGCCCGGCTCTCGGTTAACAGCACGTGCTTGACTCGGTCTCTCTCCCCAAAAGTGGCCTTGGGTTTTGGTGAGTTTTATACAGAATATAGACTAAGCCGAGACTTAAGACAATTTGTATTGTATTTCTACTTTCCTATCCTTCTAATCAACATCACCTTGTGACTACCATACAATAAAGGCTCTAACTAGAAAACCAGAAGCTTCTTCCATTTACTAGTCTGGGAGATAAATTAAGGGAAAGGTTAAGTAGGGGAGATTTATGATCTAATATCCAATTTTAATCTCACAAGGGAATATTGTTGTTCATCCTTTGTTTTTGAAGATGACATGGAGTAATGTCTTGACTCCTGAATGAGTTGGATTTAAATGAGGCAGAATTTCACAAAGTCATCAGCCTCACTCTCTCTTCCACAGTCATCAAAGTCCAGCGGCAAGACAAAAGTCAAGATGACTGGCAATGGCCCTAGATTTGGTGGATAACCCCAGATGATGTTTTGATACCTAAGCGCTAAACACTATACAATGCCTCCTTCAGCCCTCTTCACAGTCATTGGAAAATTGTTCTGATCTACTCATTCCACCAGGGGAAGTCTCCACATGCTTGGGGTAGGTATTCCCCTAACTCACTGACAAGTTTGAAGCCTGTCAGTTACCCTTAACCTGGTATAGCCTGTCTGCCAAGATGATTTTACTGGGTTATGGCCACTGTGCATGCTACAGCTTCTTAGAACCACAAGTGAGAGTTGAGTGAAAGGTAGATGAGCAAGCCTTCACACCAGAGGTGCTGTTCCTCCTTGAACACCCCATACACTCCAAGAGTGTGAGAGAAATGATGTAGGAGGCAAAAAAGGGGTTAACAGAAAAACCTAAGACCCAAGCTCTAATTCAGATATGAGCTCTAAGAGGGATTCAGACCCCAGTTAATGGATAATTTACAAGTCAGGATGCTAAGTTCTCTTACCCACAATAATCAGTACCCATAACAGGAACATAAAGGGGCAGGTCATATAACAATGAAAAAATGAGAGGTTATAGAAATTTAGACTAAAAATAAATGAAAAATGAAGATGTTTTGAAACTAGCCATGGGAATCAGAAAGAGACATGCGCAGAAAAGGCCAAATTTGTCCCCAGATTCACCTTTGGACGGGTAAACTCCAAAAAAACACCTCCACAGAAAAAGGTACCTACCTCGGGGGTTGGCTTAGGACCCCAGGAACTCCAAATTAGGACAGGCCCTCCCCTGTACCTCCCTAAGGTAGAGATTATTATAATGAGACTGATAATCAATTTATCCATACTATAAATATAACTGTCTTTTCTTTCCTTATTCAAGAGATACCTTTCCACTTTCCTGGTTCTCTCCCTGTGGTCATTCACAGTATTGCAAAACAACTTGGGAAACTGAGTCACTGAGTCTTATAATTCTTTTGGGACGACTCATGATCAATTTGACCCTAAATTCCATCCCACATCAAGAAATAATGATTTTTCTATTATTAATAACCAATTATTAAATTGGGATTGAGGTTTTTCCCTTTTATTTCCTCTCTGAAATGTCCTCTTCTGCAAAATGGATATTATATGGACCACCTGGCACTTTTTGTGTGAAATCTTAAAGTGTTGATATGATACTTCTATTCAGTTTTAGACTGTACTCGTGTACAGAACTCCTGGTATGAAAACTTTCCTCCAGCAATACAGATCAGCAATTCCAGCCTATGACGCTGGAAAGTCCCTGCATGGGTCAGACTCCCAGGAGTCTGCCATGACACCTAGAAGCATTTTTTATTGTTTTTATCCTTCTGTTCTTTTTGCATCCCCAACAACTTCAAGGTGAGTGGACAGCCCTGAGGACCATAACAAATGCAGGATGGAGCACAGGGTGGAGAAGAGATGGGCATGAGGCAAACAGGAAGAATTCTGAATTCCCTGCTGAAAGCATCCTCCCGGGCAGTGGCTGGGCTGCTGAGGGGCCAGAAGATGAGCTTTGGAACCAGCTTTTATAGCCCACAGAACCTCAAAGAAGTCATTTCCCCTCTCGGGGGAAAAATTCCTCTTCGGGGCCATTCCTGAGCTGTCTTCCTGCGCCCCATCTATCACCTTCCAATGGTCCCACCCACTAGGGCAGGGCATATGGAAACCAAATTCACCCACATTGCTCACCTGGTGGGGGGCCTTAGCAGCCCTTAGGAGGACGGGGGCCATTCCCTCATCTTCAGGGCTCCCCGGTATTGGGGAAAGGCATGGTCTTCCAAAGGCAGAAGCGGAGAACTGAAGACAAGACAAAGATCACACGGATCAGGCCCACAGCATCCAGCCCTTTCCCTGCTGAGGTGGACACCAGATTCGATCCAGTAAATCCTAAGGAAACGCACATGTACACGCACTCCTGGAGAGCACCCCTAAGCACAGATCCCAACCTCTAAAGAGCCTTCATGCTGCTCAGGGTATAGACGACACACTCTGAGCCTGGAGCTAGAACGTCCAGGGGACTCAGCGCCCGAGAGTGCAATGAGTACGGCACTGGAGTCAAAAGTCCCAGGTTCGAATCTCAGCTACCTTCCCCCTCCCCTGCTCCCTCATCTGTAAAATGAGGGGGTGAGACTGGATGGTTTCAAGCGTCCTTCCGGCTCTGGTCCTAGAACCTTGGGACAGTCTGAGGAGGGAGAGACCATTAACACCTGGGCCGTCAGGCCAAAGGAGACAGCAGGAGGAAGGATGGAGGGGGAGATCTGGCCAGAGAAGAAAGAGGGGGAGGAGAGCAGGTGAGGAGGGGGAGGGGAAGAGGAGATCCACTCAGGAGGGGGAGGGGAAGGAGATCTCAGGGAGAGATCAGGTCAGGAGGAGGAGGGGGAGAAGAACAGTTGAGGAGGGGGAGATTAGAGGAAATTAGATTGGATGCAGGGGAAATCCCGGTCAGGCCCTGGGGGTGGTGAGGAAGATCCACCAAGTCACAGGAGATGGAGCTCCGGCCCTGGGATACATGGGAAAAGAAGCCCAGGCGCCGAGGCAGTAGCGACGCCTCTGATTGGGCCACATTCTTATGCCCTCCCACTGTCCAATGGGCACTCGAGCTCGTCGAGGGGCGTGGCCATAGGCAGAGCTGGAATGCGCAAGTGCGAAGGGCCCAGCCCCGCCCCCCCCCCCCCTCATGTAGGGAGAGAGCCTTGGGAACGTGGCGCCCGAGGCCTCGCCCCTGCCTGAGGTCCCGCCTACCTCGCCGCTTGCTGGCGGGAGCTGGGAGCCCAGCCCAGGAGCCCGAGCAGGGCCGGGAGCGTCGGTCCGAGAGCCTACGAGATGCGGAAGTGCCTGACTCACGGGACAGAGCTGGGGAAGAGGGAAGGGAGAGCAGATCACGTGGGCACGGGCGCCCTCCTTCCTTCTTGACTGTCAGGACTTCTGGGAACGTAGTTGGCCAGGCCCCGCGGCTTGTGCGCATGCTCCGGAGAGTCCTTGCTCCGTCTTGTAGTCTGCAAGACCCCCCGCCCTCTGCGGCTGCTTCCCCGAACTTCCCCCCCCCCCAGCCCTCCTCCTCCTTCAGGAGACCCAGGCTCGTTCTTTCCCCCGTTCAGATGACCTTCCGCCCACCCTATGTGTAGACACCGTCTGCCCTGTTGATTTGGCGTCTTTCACTGTTAGACTGGCAGCTCCCTGAGGGCAGGCACAGCTTTTGCCTCTCTCGGCTTCCGTAGTTCCTAGCGCGGTTCTGGGCACACGGCGGGCATAAATGCATGCCTTCTGCCTCCATTTTGTGAGCTCCAAGGGCTTCTCTTTGTGTTCCAGAAGAACCTCAAACTTTCAGCATTAATAAATGTCTTTGGAGACAGCACGATGGGCATCTACTCCCAGATGCTGTACAGAGGTGCTGGTGTTGTGGGCGGAGCCTGTGGCCTGGGGGCGGGGCTAAAGCCCAAAGAAGGGGCAGGCTCACAGCAAATCTTGTAAAGTAGAGAGGTTTATTAGAAGAGGGGGGAGAATCATGCTGGAGATTGTCTCTCCCCCTGGAAGGAGAGTTGACCTTATTTAGTTACAAAGAGGGCTCCGAGCCAAGTAAGGAGATTGCAAAACTACTAGAGGGGGCATTCTGGGGTCGCATTAGGGAGCTGTTAGTAACATCCTCCCTAGGTACAAGGAATTCCTATCTTGCATATCGTTCTTGCAGACCTTGGTGTACTTATCGGTGTTTACATCACAGACTGAACTGTCTTTTTTTTTTTTTTAAGTGAGGCAATTGGGGTTAAGTAACTTGCCCAGGATCACACAGCTAGTAAGTGTTAAGTGTCTGAGGCCAGATTTGAACCCAGGTACTCCTGAATCCAGGGCCGGTGCTCTATCCACTGCGCCACCTAGCTGCCCCTGAACTGTCTTTAAACATCCCTGGGGCTCCATGACCTTGGTCTATGTGTCCTGGCAACATCACTTTCCTGAGGTGGGAAACAGGGATTGTTTTTTTTTATTTCTGGAATCTTTGGTTTCAGTGTCTGGAGTTTAAGGATTCTTTAGGGGTTAGGGTCTTTGGGTTTCACTCTCTAGGGTGGAGATTTGCAAGAGACAAAATTCAAAAATCTTGACTGGTCTCAGATGTCTATATATAGCTTTAATTTCTTCATCAAAAAACTGTTTCTTCATATCCTTTCACCATTTATCATTTGGGGGATGACTCATATTCTTATAAGTTGTACAAAGTTCTTACACATTTGAGATAAGAGACTGTTTTTTTAGGCAATGGGGGTTAAGTGACTTGCCCAGGGTCACACAGCTAGTAGGTGTCAAGTGTCTGGGGCCAGATTTGAACTCAGGTACTCCTGAATCCGGGGCCCGTGCTTTAACCACTGCGCCATCTAGCTGCCCGAGATAAGACTTTTATTGGAGAAACTGTCTATAAAAAATTTCCCCCAATTTCCTGCTTTCCTTCTAATCTTGGCTACATTGATTTTATTTGTACAAAACCTTTTGTTTTAATTTGTGTATTAATGTCCCATACTGGAGTATGGAAGGATCTGCTGTAGGCAGCTTCAGATAGAATCAAGGTTATAGGCAGAGGATTTAGGCTTACTAACTTAACTAACACCATTTACTTAGCCTTACTGTGTTCCAGGCATTGTGCTAAACACTGGAATTACCAAAAAAAAAAAAAAAAAAAGGTAAACTAGTCCCTGCCCTCAAGGATCCCATAGTCTAATGGGTTAAGGTTAGTGGAGGGTGGTTCTGAGAATTCTCACATAGCAGTGCTCACTCATCCATCCATTCATTCATTTGTTTGTTTATTCATTAATTCCCTGGGTTGTTTATTAATTTATTTGTTTATTTATTTGTGTTTATTCATTCATTTATTCACTTATTCATATTTGTTTGCTTTTAGGTGATTTTCTGAGGTGCACTGGAATCAGGAGAGCTGATTGTTAAATTTTCAGTGTGAGCATTTACTCCTTAGAATTTAGCACATGCTACAAATCAAGCCTTTATTTATTTGTTTTGTTTGTTGCCTAGGCTTAAGAAAATGATAGATAAAAAATTTAAAATGAAAAATATTTAAAAATGAAAAAAAGAAAATGTTAGAGAGAATGTTAATAATGCAGATTAAACTTAGATGTCTAATTTGTGTACTCACACACATACTGAGAGTCAGTTGTTAAACATATTCTAGGACACCCCTGAGATTTTCTCTTTTTTTCCCATTTTAAAAAATGTTTAAATGACTAGTCTCTACTGTATTCAATTTGTGTTTTTTATGTACAGAACAAATTTAACATCTGAGTTACATGTCTGTATTACTTGTCTGTCTTCTGTTCTCTTTTGTGCATTAAAAAAAAAAGGTTTTAATTGATGCACTTCCTTTCCTTTCCTTTCCTTTCCTTTCCTTTCCTTTCCTTTCCTTTCCTTTCCTTTCCTTTCCTTTCCTTTCCTTTCCTTTCCTTTCCTTTCCTTTCCTTTCCTTTCCTTTCCTTTCCTTTCCTTTCCTTTCCTTTCCTTTCCTTTCCTTTCCTTTCCTTTCCTTTTCTTTTCTTTTCTTTTCTTCACCACTAGCCTCCCTTTCCTTCCTCAAATCCCAACCTGTGCTCCAAAAGCCTTCTCTGGTAACAATATACATAGTCCAGCAAAACAAGTTCATACATTGTCCATGTCTGGAAAGTTCTGTCTCCTACTCTATGAGTCTATCACCCCGGTGTCAGGAGGTGGATACCAGGCGTCATGGTCAGTCTTCCAGAGTTATTCTTGGTCATCTAAGCATCAGAATTCTTAAGTCTTTCACTCATGTTTTCCTTCAGTGATGAAGTCACTGTATAAATTATTCTCCTCATTTTCCCCCTTCATTCTGCATCAGTTTATGGTGGTTGGATTAGAGAGGCAGCTGAGGCCTTGAGAAGGAAGAAAAGGATTGGTAGCGCCCCCCTTGGGAAATTAGGCAGGGATTGGATTCATTGACATGGATTTCCTCTTTAGTTTGATATGTTTAATTTTCAGGAAAGTGAAATCTCTCTCACATTTATTAATGGCAAAAGACTTTATACTCACAAGACTGAGCCTGAGAATGAATTTTCTTTTCTTTTTAAAAAAAAAAAATATTTTTTTCTGAACTCTCTTCCTCCATCCCTTCCCACCTCACCCCACACTAGACAAGGCCACCATTTGATGCAGATCTATAAATATATGTAAAACCATCCTATGCATACTTCTATTTATCAGTTCTTTCTATGGAGGTAGATAGCATCTTCGTTCATAGGTCCTTTATAGTAGATTTGAGTATTTATAATGCTCAAAATAGCTTAGTTGTTCTTGGTTGTTCTTAGAACAACATTGCTGTTACTGTGTACAATGTTCTCTAGGTTCTACTCTTCTCACTCTTCATTATTTCATGCAGGTCTTTCCATGTTTTCTTTCTCTTTTTTTCCTACTCTTTTTTTTGGGGGTGGGGGGCAGGGCAATGAGGGTTAAGTGACTTGCCCAGGGTCACACAGCTAGTAAGTATCAAGTGTCTGAGGCTGTATTTGAACTCAGATCCTCCTGAATCCACTGTGCCACCTAGCTGCCTGCTCCATGTTTTTTTCTAAACTCATCCAGCTCACTATTTCTTACAACACAGTAGTATTCCAAGAAAATCATATATTACAAATTATTCAGCCATTCCCCAAATGAAGATTGTCCCTGCAATTTCCAGTTCTTTGCCACCACAAAGAGAGCTGCTATAAATATTTTAGAACATACAGGTTCTTTTCTTGGGAGACAGACCAATTTGTGGGTCAAAGGGTATACACACTTTTATGACTCTTAAGGCATAATTCCAAATTGCTCTCCAAAATCATTGGATCAGTTCACAGTTCCCCCAACAGTATATTAACATCCTGATTATTCCACATCCCCTCCAACATTTGTCATTTTCCCTTCTATCATTTTAGCCACTCTGATTTGTGTGAGATGACATCTCACAGTTATTTTCATTTGTGTTTCTCTAATCAATAATGATTCACATGACTATATATAACTTTAATTTCTTCATCAAAAAACTGTTCATATCCTTTCACCAATTATGATTTGGGGGATGACTCATGTTCTTATAAATTGGACAAAGTTCTTACACATTTGAGATAAGAGACCTTTATTGGAGAAACTGTCTATAAATTTTTCCCCCAATTTTCTGCTTTCCTTCTAATTTTGGCTACATTGATTTTATTTGTACAAAACCTTTTTCATTTAATGGAACCAAAATTATTACATTTTGCAATGTTCTCTATGTCTTGTTTATTCATAAATTATTTTCTTATCCATAGGTCTGATAAGTAATGTGTTCCATGTTCTAGTTTTTTATGATGCCTTCCTTTATATCTAGGTCACGTATCCATTTTGACCGTATCTTGATAAATGGTATAAGATACTGATCTATACCCAATTTCTACCAGATTAATTTCCAGTTTTCCCAACAATTTTTACCAAATAGTATATTCTTATCCCAAAAGCTTAAGTCTTTTCTTTTGTCAAAGGCAAGGTTACTATAATCATTTTCTACTGTGTATTGTGTGTCTGCCCTGTTCCACTGAGCCACCTTTCTATTTCTTAGCCAGTAACCAGATAGTTTTAATAATTACTGCCTTATAATATAGATTAAGATCTGGTAAGAATGACTTTTCTGGTGTTGAGTAAGGTATTTTCTTTTGAGGAAAGTCTTCCTATGTATGATCCATTTAGTAACTACTTTGGCTTCTATGAATCCTCCCATGTACAAGAAGTTGTATCCTGTACAAGACCCAAGCAGATTCATTATACTCATAAGGTTTTTCTCCAGTATGAACTCTGAAATTCTATAAAACAAGGACCCCAGCAGAAGGCCTTCCCATAAGTAACTTATTGTATTTATAAAGTCACTCTCCTTCATGAATTTTTAGATAAGTAAACACTGTCCTATGGTGGAAGGTTTTCCCATATTCATATTCTCTCCATCACATTACATTCATAAGATTTCTCTTGTATAAATTAAGGTGCATACTGCCTCATAAGCAGCCGCGAGGTGGCGTCATAGTGCACAGAGCCCTGGGCCTGAAGTCAGGAACTCTCTTCTCGAGTTCAAATCTAGCCTCAGACACTTACTAGCTATGTGACCCTGGACAAGTCACATCACCCTGCTTGCCTCAGTTTCCTCATCTGTAAAATGAGCCAGAGAAGGAAATGACAAACCACTCCAGCATCTTTGGCAAGAAAACCCCAAATAAGGTCACAGACAGTTGGACACAACTGAAATGAGTGAATAACAACAAAACTTCCTCAAGGCTTTCTCATGTTCATAAGGTCTCTGAGGTTGAATAAATTGTATGCTCAGGTGGAACACCTTCCCATGTTGATTACCTTCATAAGGTCTCCAGTAGATCTTAGCACAGTGCCTGGCCCATAGGAGCCACTAAGTAAGTGTTTATTGATTGATGTTGGATAAGAGTAAACTCCAGCAGGCATATGGAAAGAAGGCATTTGCATGTTCCTTACATTCATATGATCTTTTTTTTTTTTTAAGTGAGGCAATTGGGGTTAAGTGACTTGCCCAGGGTCACACAGCTAGTAAGTGTTAAGTGTCTGAGGTTGGATTTGAACTCAGGTGCTCCTGACTCCAGGGCCGGTGCTCTATCCACTGCGCCACCTAGCTGCCCCACATTCATATGATCTTAAAACATCTGGGGCCATCTCCAGTCGTTCCTGATGCATATCTTGCCACTGGACCCATATGACTCTGGAGGAGAGAGTGAGGCTGGTGACCTTGCACAGCCCTCCCTCACTCAAATCTCATTCACTACAAGTCATAACATCACCCTGATGTCATGGTCCTCTTCAAGAACAAAGGACAAACAATGACAGCAATGGTCTCTTTCCAGTATGAAGTCTCTGATGATGAGAAAATCCTGTCTTCCCAAGGAAGACCTTCCCACATTGATTATATTTATAAGGTTTCAAGAGCTGGATGGTTCAGTAGTATACTAGACCTCAAGTCAGGAAGACCTGAGTTCAAATCCAATATCAGGTATTTAGTAGTTGTTTGACCCTAGTCAAGTCTCACCCTCTACCTCAGTTTCCTTCTCTGGAAAGTGGGTATCATAATACCACCTACCTCCCAGGATTGTTGTGAGGATCAAATGATAAAATATTTGCAAACCTTAAAGTGCTTATACAAATGCTGTTGTCACTGTTGTTTCTCTCTAATGTTTAGTAAGGCTTCTCTTCTAGCTGGAGGCTTTCCCACCTTCTTTATATCAATAAGGTTTCTCACTTTATTCTCATAAATATGCTTTTCAATGAGATCTGACTAGAATTGAAGGCTTCTTCAGGTCCATCACAATTAGACAATCTCTCCTTTTCATAGACATCACATTTACTTGGTTCTGGATACAGCCTAAACCAATTTCTGTGTGTTTGACAGTCTCCCAGATTGTTTCCTATGCTCCTTCTCTGTTCAGGAAAGAGCTCTGGCCCTGGGCTGCATCTTAACCCATATTTATCATGTCTGTGGCTTCTTACTTGATTGAAAACATTCCCTTCAGTGATTTTTATTTGCCTGGGATGTTCCTCCTCATTGATCTGCTGCTTCCTCTCTCTACCCTGGCACTGCTTCCCCAGGTTTCTCCCAACCTAGAGACATAGAAACCATACTTATCAGTGTTTCCTGGGAAGACTGGTCCATAAAAATAAACAGCTTTAGAGCTGACTGCCTGGTTTTCAAAAAGGTTTCTTCCAACATTTGAGGCAGAACGGATAGACCTCACATTCTCCCCCAGCATTATTTCTTTTTCTTTTTTAAAAAAATTTTTCTTTCTTTCTTCCATCCTTTCTTCCTTCCTTCCTTCCTTCCTTCCTTCCTTTCTTCCTTCCTTTCTTCCTTTCTTCCTTTCTTCCTTTCTTTCTTTCTTTCTTTCTTTCTTTCTTTCTTTCTTTCTTTCTTTCTTTCTTTCTTTCTTTCTTTCTTTCTTTCTTTCTTTTTTTTTTGGTGAGGCAATTGTGGTTAAATGACTTGCCCAGGGTCACACAGCTAGTAAGTGTCTGAGGTCAGATTTGAACTCAGGTCCTCCTGAATCCAGGACTGGTGCTCTATCCACTGTGCCACCTAGCTGCCCCCACCCCAGCATTATTTCTAGTCCTGTATCCTGTCCCCTTCAGAAAGAAGAAATGACTGTCAGATTTTAAAAGCACCATATGTTTATACTACCCTATTCAGACTTCATTTTTTCAAAAAGTTTGAAATTTATCCTCAAAACAACCTTGTGAAGTGAGAGGGTCTCATCTGCCTACAAACATTCCTAGGTTTCTCAATCCTTGGGAAATCTTCCTTTGACCCTTCTTTGGCTTATCCAGCTACCACCCTATCTTCTTTCTCTCTTTCATTGCTAAATATCTCGGCTTGATTTTCTTCAGTGGCCTTACTCCAGGCTTCACTAATGAGTTCCTCATTACTGGAGATTTTTTTCCTCTTTGTTTCTTTTATTATTATTATTATTATTATTATTTATTTATTTTTAACATTCCTTTCTCTTTCAATTTTGAGTTCCAGATTCTCTCCCTCCTTCCCACCCACTGAGAAGGAAAACAGTATGATATCAATTATCCATGTGAAATCAAGCAAAACATATTTCCATATTAGCTACATCACCAAAAATGAGAAAATTATATTTCAATTTGCACTCAGAGTCCTTTCATTCTCTGTCTGAAAGTGGATACCATTTTTTTCATCATGAGTCTTTTGGAATTGTCTTGGAATTATCTCACAGTTGACCATCATTATAGCATTGCTGTTACTATGCATAATATTCTCCTGGTTCTGCTCACTTCATTTTGCATCAGTTCATATAGGTCTTTCCATGTTTTTCCTGAAACCGTCCCACCCTTGTAATTTCTTATGCCACAATACTATTCCATCACGATCATATGCCACAACTTGTTCAGCCATTCCACAATTGATCCGCATCTCCTCAATTTCCAGTTCTCTGCCACCACAAAAAGAGCTGCTATAAATAATAATTTTATTCATTCATTCATTCATAATCCTGGTTTCTCATCTTTTGATTCTGAATACATGATTTTGTTTTTGTAAAGCTTTTAGATTTTATATTGTAACTTTTGTGTATTTTGTACATATAGATCCTTTTACTTTTTTCTTTAATCTTTTTGGAGTACAGACCTAGTAGTGGTATTGCTGGATCAAAGGGTATGCCCAGTTTTATAGTTCTTTGGGTGTAGTTACAGATTGTTCCCCAGAAGGGTTGGACCAGCTCACTACTCCTCCAACAGTTAATTAATGTGCCTGTTTTCCCTCCTCATCTCCAGCATTTGTCATTTCTGATGGGTGTGAGGTGGTCAGTATCCCATTGGATGCTATTTAGGATTCTCTTCTCTGCTTGATCTGAGTGATCTCACTTCTAATGGGAGAGCTCCTTCACTCTGTTTTGCCTAGCACATATTCTCCTATAGATACTTTCTCTGCTTCTTACTTTGCTGTGATTTGGATTTCTCTGCTTTTTGCTATATGTGTTCATTGTGGAACTGGCATTTGGTGGGGAGGAGGTCAAGTCTTGAAGATTAAATTGGGGTTCTCCTTCCACCCATTTAGTGAAAGAGTGAGCAGAAGTTAAACTGAACCTGGTCATATCACCTAGACTCATAATATTTGATGGAGCAGATAGATTGAATTCTAGCCTGGTGCCCTCTCTCTCTGAGGAGAGCTGAGTGGCCTCTGGCCCCAACTTCCTGTGCCTCCTCCTGGCAGGAATTAAAGTCTCCCTTGGAGAAGGGTGGGGGGAGAAGGGGCCAGAGATGTCTATTCTGCCTTCCTCCAAGCCACACACAGCAATACCCCTGCACTACGCCTCACATCATGTGAGACTTCAGTCTCCCTATCTGTAAACTGAATGACTTGGATGACCTGCCATCTGGTGCAAAGACCCGCAGAAAGGCATTGGCATGTGAGATATGGGAACTGCTGACAGGCTGGTTTGACTGGGAGAGAGACTGTATGAAGAGAGGGAGGGAGTATGAAATGAGCGTGGGGATAGAGATGGGAACCAGACTGAGGAGGGCTTTCCTGCCAGGCTGAGGAATTTACAGACCACCACCAGGTGGCGCTGCAGTCCCTAACCTGGTCCTATTCAGCATCAAGTCTCAGTTACTGGGCGAGTCGCACCTGCTCCCTATGGTCATGGCAGGTCATCGTCGTCATCGTGGTTGTCGTCGTCATTTGTCATTTGTCCTCAAAGACATTGGGGTGATGTAATGACTTGCACTGAATTGGATTTAAGTGAGGGAGGGCTATGCAAAGTCACCAGCCTCTCTCCTCCAGAGCCATCTAGATCCAGTGGCAGGATATATTTCAAGATGACTAGAGATGGCCCTGGATGTTAAAGCAATTGGGTTTGAGTGACTTGCCCAGGTTCACAAAACTAGTAAGTGTCTGAGGTGAGATTTGAACTTGTGAGGGCCAAATTTAATATATGGAGAGTTAACTGAGTGGCTCATTGTAATATTGGGGTCCCAGAAATAATGAGGGACCTCTAGATCCAAAGCTACCTCCCCTCTGAACTGCCTTTTTAGATATTTCTCCCAGGCCAATAAGAGGAGCCTAACAGCCTCTTTTTTTTTTTTTTTTTAGTGAGGCAGTTGGGGTTAAGTGACTTGCTCAGGGTCACACAGCTAGTAAGTGTTAAGTGTCTGAGGCCGGATTTGAACTCAGGTACTCCTGACTCCAGGGCCGGTGCTCTATCCACTGCACCACCTAGCTGCCCCCTTTTCCACAAACAAATCAGGTTTTATTAATGGAAATGAAATAAACAGCAAAGGTGAAATTAATAAAATCAAAGACAAGGGAATAGGGAAAAAGAAATATGGATAATCCTCCTGACTCTAACCTAAGTCTATACAATCCTCAAACTCGCTTCCAGTTCAGCTAATTCAAAAGAGCAGGGCTCGTTTGTTAACTCACCACCTGGGGTCTGTAGCTTCAATGGAAAACCAGCTTGTAGCCAGGGCCCCGCAGAACTCATCTGCTCCTGCTGCTCACACCACTGGAAAGGTCACTCCAGAAGAGACTTAGCTCCCATCAGCAGGTGTTTACTCTTCCTCCCCCAAAAGAGGAGGTCTTTCAAAACTGCCTGTGGAGAGTGGTTTCTCCTGCTGACATCAGCAGCACAGGTCACTCAGGGCAGGCCACTCTACAACCAAAAGGACCTGTCAAAGAGTGGATGCCTGTCTGTGCCCCTCCCCACTGTCTCCCTCTGGGGGTCTGCAGCAGCTCATTGTTTGGTGATGGGGATTCAAATCAGAATCTTCTCTAAGCCCCCATTGTATGCCCCCCAAACACTGCCTCCTTCCTCTACTTACTCTAGTCACTTGACTGCCTGATGGTGTCACCTCTTCCATAGGAATTGACAAAGAATGCTTAGCTGTATGTGGTACTTACTCCTGGCACTGAATCAATAAAAGCGACACACAACTTACAATGTAGTGTATGTAGCTTGGCCACAGACCTCGCGATCTCTCCCAGACCTGGCAGTTTTCAGGCAGAATACAGGCTGCCCTGAACCCAAGCAATAGAGGAAAGGCAGAGTTCAGTATGCAGTGGCCCTCATAGCCATTTTGCCTGGAAATAAAATGCACAGAGGGTTGTAGACCAGTGATGGGGGTTGTTTCTCAATCGTGCCTGACTATCGCCTTGTGGACCATAGCACACCAATCCTGTCCATGGGGTTTTCTTGGCAAAGATACTGGACTGGTTTGCCATTTCCTTCTCCAGTGGATTAAGGCAAACAGAAGCCAAGTGATTTGCCCAGGGTCAAGCAGCCAGTAAGTGCCCGAAGCCAGATTTGCACTCAGGTCTTCCAGACTCCAGGCCTAGTACTCTGTGCTCTATCCACTGAACTACCCAGTTGCCTCAGGCCAGTGGTGTCAAACCCAAATAGAAATGGGGGCCAGTATAACTGTATATAAGGTTCCCTGTGGTTTGCAGATTGACTTCGATCATGTTAATATATGGTAGATCTGGGGCAGCTAGGTGGCGCAGTGGACAGAGCACCGGCCCTGGAGTCAGGAGTACCTGAGTTCAAATTCGGCCTCAGACACTTACCACTTACTAGCTGTGTGACCCTGGGCAAGTCACTTAACCCCAATTGCCTCACTAAAGAAAAATAAAAAATATATATATATATGGTAGATCTATTCGTTAACATAGATAATGTTAATATATGGTTTTCTATGTTTTGTTGCATTTTTTATTTATTTTGTCAGATAATTCCCACAATTCTTTTTTTTTTTAGTGAGGCAATTGGGGTTAAGTGACTTGCCCAGGGTCACACAGCTAGTAAGTATTAAGTGTCTGAGGTCGGATTTGAACTCAGGTACTCCTGACTCCAGGGCCGGTGCTCTATCCACTGCGCCACCTAGCTGCCCCCCCACAATTCTTTTTTTTCTGTATTTGGAGAACATTTTCCATCATGAGTCCTTTGGAACTATTGCTGAGAAGAGTCAAGTTTATCACAGTTGATCAAAACACAATGTTGTTGATACGGTATACTGTGTCCTCCTGGTTCAGCTTATCTCACTCAGCATCAGTTCATTTAAGTCCTTCCAGGTTTCAATGGAGGGTAACTGCTACTGAATATAGCTTGCTCATTTAGGAACAGGCATGAAGTCTGTTAGGGTCCAGGAGACTGGTAGAACTGGGGACACTTGAGTTACCCCCTGCCCAGTCTCCCACAATGCCATCAGGGACTGTTATGAAAGAAGTTATAAAAGATACCTGAGACAATAAGAGCTAATTTTGTCCCCAGGTGCTGGAGAAGACTTTTGAGAGTCCCTTGGACAGCAACGAGATCAAATCAGTCAATACTTAAAGAAATTAATTCAGGCTGCTTACTAAAAGGTCAAATACTGAAGGTGAAGTTTAAATATTTTGGCCAGATAATGAGAAGACTGGGCTCAATGGAAAAATCCCTGATACTGGGAAAGATTCAAGGCAAAAGGAGAAGGGGCCGGCAGAGGATGAGATGGACAGAGAGTAGTGTCATGGAAACAGTCAACATGAACTTGGACAGACTTCAAGAGACAGTGGAGGATAGAAGGACCTGGCAGGCTGTGGGCCATCGGGTCCCGAAGAGTCAGACACGACTGAACAACCAAACAACAATAAATATGGATCTGGAGCCCGGGGGGGTGTGCACCATTTGGGTGGCAATCAACGAGCTTCTGAGACAGCAATTGCTTCAATTGCCTTGCCAGTAGATTTTCTTTTCCTGGACTGATTCTAATTACCCTGGAGACTGCTTTTACCTGGAATATTTGCAGATGTTTTTCTAAGAAGGAAGGCTGATTTTAATCCTTCAGGATGAGTCATCCATTGCAGCGGATGCTGGGCCCCTGCTCTGGCAAAGGGAGTATGTTGCCATTGCATACTAGCATTTCCCTTTCTCTGTCACCTGGAGACACCCTTTCCCCTCCACCATGTTGATTCTTCCTTTAACACCCAACTCTAAAACAAAACCCAAATGCTCTATGAAGGAGGAGTGGCAGATAAAGCAGGGAGGATGTGAAACCTGTGATTTGGGGTTGTCCAAGATAAGGAGGACAGAAGAGATGTCTGGGCATTGATACATAAGCCCTTGCCCTTGGAAAATTCCTCCTAGTGAGACACAGCTGTACAGAGCGAATCTCCTATTAACCCCCTCAAGGAGGCCCCAAGAGACTGGAGGGAAAGAGCTGGGCCTGGGGAGCTTGAATTCTCCCCCCGTAACCTTGGACAAATCATTTCCCCTCCCTAGGCTGAGGAGCTAGACTAGAAGATAGCTAAGGCCCCTTCCAGCTCCATGTCCTGTGCTTCTAAAGGGTCCTTCCAACGAGATGGGGGGTGGCAGTGCCAGAGCTGGGATTCTGGGGGGCCAGGGATCCTCTGCAGCTGAAAAACCTGATGTGAATAAACCATTGAATAGAAGTAGATAAGTGACTTGACCAGGGTCATACAGCCAGTGTGTGTCAAAGGTAGGACTTAAACTCAGGTCCTCTTTATGCCAAGGCTAATTCTCTGTCCCTTACAGTACCTGCCTTTCAGTTTTTTCCTTCCAACTGTCTGAAAGAATGGGTAGTTTGGAAAGAGCCACCCCCACCCCCACCTCAGTCTAGATGGCTTCAAATTCTGTCTCTACCTAACTATATCACCTCAGGTCTGGACCTCCATTTGCTACTCTTTTTTTTTTTTTTAATTTTTTTAAGTGAGGCAATTGGGGTTAAGTGACTTGCCCAGGGTCACACAGCTAGTAAGTGTTAAGTGTCTGAGGCCGGATTTGAACTCAGGTACTCCTGACTCCAGGGCCGGTGCTCTATCCACTGTGCCATCTAGCTGCCCCCATTTGCTACTCTTTAAAATGAGACAGTTGGTCTATGTTCTAAGGTATTTTCTAGCTTTAAGTCCTATGAAGAATTATCTGAGATTATTAGAAGGACTCATCCCCATTTTGCAGATCAGTGCACTGAGGTTCAGAGAAGTTTGGGGCTGACCTGACTCCTGATTTAGTATTTCTTTTTTCTTTTCTTTTCTTTTCTTTTTTTTTTTTGGTGAGGCAATTGGGGTTAAGTGACTTGCCCAGGGTCACACAGCTAATAAGTATCAAGTGTCTGAGGCTGGATTTAAACTCAGGTCCTCCTGAATCCAGGGCCGGTGCTTTATCCTCTGCGCCACCTAGCTGCCCCACTGTTGTTGTTTTTAACATTTGTTTGGTTTTGGTTTTGTTTTTGTTTGTTTTTAAATCTTCTTTCTCCTTCTCTTCCTCCTCCTCCTCCTAAGTGACTTGCCCAAGGTCACACAGCTAGTAAGTGTCAAGTGTTTGAGGCTGGATTTGAACTCACGTCCTCCTGAATCTAGGGCCGGTGCTCTATCCACTGTGCCACCTAGCTGCTCCCTGATTTAGTATTTCTAAGAGTCTAAAACAGTTTCTTTAAAAATACTGTTTCTAGCTACTGTGTAACAATCTAAGAGCTTTGGTCACTAAGAATCTGAAACTTTGTCTCTCAGACGCTCTGATACTTTGTCTCTAAAATACTCTTTCTGGAATTCTTAGAGGAGACAGCAAGGAGGTGGAGTGGATAGAGTGCCAGGCCTGAAGTCAAGAAGACCCATCTTCCTGAGCTCAAATTTGGCCTCAGACACTTCCTAGCTGTGTCACTTCACCCTGTTTGCCTCGGTTTCTTCATCTGTCAAATGAGCTGGAGAAGAAAATGGCAAACCCCCTCCAGGATCTCTGCTAAGAAACCCCCCAATTGGGGTCATGAAGATGTGACTGAAAATGACTAAGAAGGAGTCTAAGATAGGATTTCAGGTCTTTAGTCATCTCAGTTCTACAAGTCTGACCCGAGTAGCAGAGGTCAATGAGCTAAGTGACTTCGGATGGGGAATTAACAGTCACTGGTGAGCCAAATCCAAGTGACTAAGGCTGGCAAAGGGCTATGAGGTTTCTGGTCTGAGAGTGGGCATCGGATAGAGGTGCCAACCAAGAAAAGGTCCAATCTCTTGGGCTGGCCAGTTGGAGGCCAGAGATAGGATCTGGAAAGAATCTACCCAACCTTCATTCCCAAGAGGAAGAAGGAGAGTTGAGCGCGAGTCTCTTTTGCTTTCCTGTTCTATTGGAAAACCTCTAAGCTTTGCAGATGGTGACACCTGCCAGTTGTATACATTTGGGGTGGGGGCATGGGGGGTTGGGGGGTAGGGTGGCTCAGATAATATACTCTGATAAAGAAGATAGCCATGGTGTAGCTAGGTGGCACAGTGGATAAAGCACTAGCCCTGGAGTCAGGAGGACCTGAGTTCAAATCTGGCTTCAGACACTTGACACTAGCTGTGTGACCCTGGGCAAGTCACTTAAGCCTCATTGCCCCACCAAAAAAAAAAAAAAGAAGAAGAAGAAGAAGATGGCCTGACCTGAGTGTGGTAAATATTTAAGCTTAGCAGTGAAGCCCTTTAAGGCAGGGATCTAGGTGGCCTTGTGGCTGGGAATCAGCCTGAAGTATGAGTCAGAGAGGCCTGAATTCAAATCCCTAGCTGTGGCCACAATCTCCACCTGCCTCAGTTTCCTCATCTGGAAATTGGAGATCATAGTAACAGCGACCTTCCACAGTTGTGAGAATCAGCTGAGCTCCTGTTTCCAATGCGCATCTATGTGGTGTATTGTTTTCTGGATCATTTGCTATCAGATCTTCCAACTCTGCAAACTGTTCATTAAGGTCCATTGCAGCTACTTTGGGACTTGGAGGCATTCACCAAAGGGCCAGGCTGGCCCCCCAAGCAGCAGGCCTGAGAACCATCTACACAATGACAACAGCAGAACAAAAGAACTTGGAAAGACTTCAGACGGCCGTCCATTCAATGAAAGAGCAGGAGTCCAAAAGAATTTAGATGAAATGGGACATTCACCTCCTGCTGGAAAGATCATGAAGCTAAAATGCAAAGAGAAATATAGTCTCAGATATGGACAATGTGGGAGTTTGTTTTGATGGATCGTGCACATAGGCATTTAGGGATTTATGTTGTTGTTGGTTTTTAATTTGCTCAGTGGGAAAAGGGGTGGTGAGGGTTGGATTGATGAAGGCAAAAGAGACATCATCAAAGATCAATCGGTATGGGCAGCTAGGTGGTGCAGTAGATAGAGCACCTCCTGGAGTCAGGAGGACCTGAGTTCAAATTTGGCCTCAGACACTTGACACTTACTAGCTGTGTGACCCTGGGCAAGTCACTTAACCCCAACTGCCTCACCTAAATAAATAAATAAACAAAGACAGACAGACAGACAGATAGATAGATAGATAGGTAAAAATCAGCAAACATTTAAGGGCCTACTGAGAGTCAGGCACTGTGCTAAGCTCTGTGGATACAAAAAGAATTCCTGCTCTCACAGTTTACAATGTGATAGGTAGTAGTGTCATGGAAGACAAAAACTCTTGAAAACGTTCTCCAAAAAAAGCCCATTGATACATTAATATAATTTAATATATTTAATATAATACATTATAATATAATATATTTAATATACCAATTAATAATAAATTAATTTATATATTTAATGACACATTAATAATCTATTTGATACATTGTTATTATTTAATAATTTGTACATATATGCATGCCACATTATTTTATTTTATTTTAAGATTGATTTATGTGTTAATCATCATAATAAAACCTATAAGGAATTAATTGTGATTTGGAGTTTTTATAACCCCTTCTTTGCTCCATCATGGTCAGACAGAAAAGATGCAAGCTTTAAAAGCCTAAGAGAAGATGGGTGTGTACTTTAAGAGATTATGGAACAAACAACACAAAGAACATTTATTGAATCAAAGTATCAAACTAAAGTACCTAACTCCCACCTAGGAGTTCCCCCATGCCCATATGGGCCTGGCCAAATTATAATGGGGACAGCCTAGGGGGTATGTTAAACGAATTAGAGACTCAGCATTGAGATAGGACCACCCTTCCTGTGACAGAGGGAGGAAGGGGGAGAGAGACTCTCAAAGAGGGACAGAGGAGGAAGGTTGAGAGAGAGAGGAGCTGGTGGGTGTTTGATCTTCAGACCTAACCAGGAGACACTGCAAAGCTAATTCTCCTTAGAACTGCAGTTTCCAGGTGGTGGTGAGTTTGTGTTCCTTCCAGCAAGGCTGTCTCGTTAAGTCAGCTGAACTGGAAACAAATTTAGCGTTTGAGTCAGTTTTTGTTTGAGATAAGCTGTTATGAGTAGCTGAGGAAATAGAGCTTACTCAAGGTACCTGGGGCCTTTTTACCCTAGAGATTAGATTCTAACTTTCTCTATCCCCTTTCTCATTGTCCCTAGCTTTATTAATTCCACTTGTGTTGTAATTTTTGTTACCATTAATAAAACCTGATTTGTTAATTTGTTAATCTCCTTTCTTATTAGTCTGGGACACATAACTGGAAAAGAGGCAGTTTGGAGAAGGGGAAACTCTGGACCTAGAGGTCCCCCATTATTTTCTGAACCCCAATATTATAGCGAGCTGCCCAATTAACTCCCCATACTAAATTTGGCCCTCACAAACCAATATGTTAATTTTACAAAATCAATGTTTTAAATAGGTTTGTTATAATGAATAAAAGTTAACATATCAATAAAATAAATTCACTTTTATAAATTGCTCTTTTGAATATACTCTTAAAATTAATAATAGAAAACTTTGTTGATATTTTCTAAAGCAGTAGGTCTTTATTATAGTATCTTACACAGAAGAGTTTATCCTATCTAATGAGAACTCCTGGACCCAGCTGGAACAAGGGAAGAGAAGTTCAAGGTAATGGATACTTCTGGACCTCAGACACCAGGACTGCTGGTCTCTCCAGATGTTGCCCTCTGGCCACATCCAGTTCCTACCAAGCTCTTGTTACTCTTCTCAGAGGACTGGGAAGGACAGTTGGGTCTGTTTCCATTTCAGGTACCAGGGTGACTCAGTAACCCAAGTATGCATTTTCCAGGAAGGGGCAGGTTGTTGTCCAGACATGTCTGATGGGTTATCCACCTCTGAGACCAAAAAATGAGAGACCCCAACGACAAGCCAGCTGGCTCCTGCTATGCCTAGGGGCATGGAAAAATTCAGGCTCTAGAAAAGAAGGGAGGAACACCCTATCGCCCAGGAGCCTTATGGATCTCAGAGTTCTCCCCAAACAAGAGGTGTCTTTTTTTTTTTTTTTAAACAGTATCATGTCAACAGAAATTTTCCAAGGAGAAGCCAGTGAGTATTTAGCATAGCTCCCTCCCTGGCACCTGGGGGCAAGGCAAGGAGAGTTCAAAGTTTGGTCTGCAAGCTCTGAAGAAGAGATGTACTTCCTTCCCTGTTTGCAGAGGTTGTAGACTATGAGTGTGGAACACTGATAATAGCACTGGACTTTCTTGCTAAATTGATTAGTTTTTCCAAACTGGTGTATTTTCTCTCTTTGTAATTCTTCATTATAAATGTAACCCCACTTTTGCTCAGGCCTGGGGCAGTTTGTCTGAGGGATAACTCCATGAAACTGGGTCTTGCATGGGGCAGATATTGCACAGGACTATGAGACAGAGGGTTCAAAGAGGGGAGACATGGAATTTGAGGGGGAGATTTTTTTATTTTTGTACATATGACACAATTTTACACCAAATAGTTAAATACTACACATTTATATTCATGAAAGATTTTTTTAAATCATCTAAAATAAAAACCCAAACAAAGATAAACAAAACCTGCTCCTTCCTGTGACTCACAACCCTGACATTTTTACAGTGAAAGGGAAAGTGTGAAAAAACAAAAACAAACAAAATCCCAAGCCTCCCCTAAGAGAACAATTGTAATTCGTGTTTTCTCTCTACCCTGGACACACACGATTCCAGTGGTGAGAGTTATTTCCAATTCACCTTTGCTGTGGTGAGACTTTTTTTCTTTGCTTCTTTATCTTCCTCTGTATCTTTGTCAACCTTCATCTTCTTTGTTTTGAATTTTCTGTTGGATAACTCCTAACGTCCTAAACTGTGGGTTGTGGCCCCGTATAGGTTTGTGAAGCTGAATGTGGGGGTTGTGAAAAATTTGGCAACAGTAAAAGGTTAAGAAGCTTTGTTATATACTTTTGAAAGAGTATTTTTTTTTTTTGCAGGGCAATGGGGATTAAGTGACTTGCCCAGGGTCACACAGCTAGTAAGTGTCAAGTGTCTGAGGCCGGATTTGAACTCAGGAACTCCTGAATCCAGGGCCAGTGCTTTTATCCACTGCGCCACCTAGCTGCCCCTGTTATATACTTTTATACCTAGGTCGCATAAAAAATGTCTCGGGAGAAAAGGTGTTGTGAGTGGGAAAAGTTTAAGAAGCTCTGGTATAACCTTCCTGGTCTGTTTCAGGCTGATCATCTACCTTTATGCAAGGGCAAATGTTCACACTTAAACAAAGCATCCTTACAATCCAGGTGTGAACTTTGGAAAGGCCACCACTAGGTGGCACAGTGGGTATAAGTGGCCAAACCTGGAGTAAGGAAGCCTCCTCTTTCTGAGTTCAAATCCTGCCTCAGACTGTGTGACCCTGGGCAAGTCACTTCACCCTATTTGCCTCAGTTTCCTCATCTGTAAAATGATCTTTGCCAAGAAACCATTCTAAATGGGGTTACAGAGTCAGATATGACTGAAAAATGACTGAACAGATTGTATCCCTAGACTATCAATATTCAAGGTGTGGTAAATAGATTTAATTCTAGTCCAATACCCCTCTCAGAGGCAGGTGAGGGAAGGAGTAAGCACCCAGCCATAGTTCTCCTATTGTTCTCTTTAAAGACAGAGATCTGTCTTTCTTGGAGAGAAGTGGGCCAAATTCCAGATCAAATATCTCCTCATGCCACAAATGCCTGCCGAGCAATCTTTATATTTAGCCAGCAACCACACGTATCTCTTACATAAGGTATGGTCCTCTGACTGGGGGAGGGGAAATTGGGAATGGAATGTGATAGTATTTAAAATAAGCATATTTTAGAAAAGATCTGGGCCAGCTCCATGTAGTGGCCAAGGCTTTAAAGATCCTCTTTGTCTACATGTGAAGGAACTAGAGAAGTTGGGGGGGGGTTGTGGGGGGAGGGGAGGGATGAATGCTGAGTTCAGGTATTAGAAGGACTGTCAAAAAGGTTTTTTAAAAAAGTTCTCCTTGGCCCCAGACATTAAAACCAGGAGAAATGGGTAGAAGGGTTAGGGAAACAGAATTTTTGATTGATTATGAGAAAGAATTTCTGAAAAAGTAGAGCAATCCTGAAGTGGAGTGGTCAGCCTGGGATCATAGTGAGCTCTCTGTTACGGAGAGTATTTAAACAGGCACTAACTGGTTGTTCAGAAAGGTTGCTGTCTAGGAGATTCCCATTCCGGGTCTGCCCAGGATCTGAGGCCTCTGAAGTCTTTCAGCTCTGACAGGTTTTGAATCTTCCAGTGTAGCTTTGGCAGGGGTCGGGGCATCCATTCTCAGGAAACTCTGCATCATTTGGAGAAGGATCTTTCTCTTTCCTTCCAACAGGAGGGAAGAGGGAAGGAGAGAACAAGTATTTAATAAACACCTACTATGTGCCAGGCACTGTACTAAGCCCTTTATTGATATAAGCTCTTTTTTTTTTTTTTTTTTGCGGGGCAATGGGGATTAAGTCACTTGCCCAGGGTCATACAGCTAGTAAGTGTCAAGTGTCTGAGGCCGGATTTGAACTCAGGTACTCCTGAATCCAGGGCCGGTGCTTTATCCGATAAAAGCTCTTTTGATTCTCACAACAACCCTGTGAGATAGGGCAACAACTCTGTGATGCTATTTTGCTTGATGTTATTATTATTTTCATTTTACAGTGGAGGAAACTGAGGCAAACAGAGGTTAAGTGACTTGCCCAGGGTCATAGAGCTATTAAGTGTCTGAGGCTAAATTTGAATGCAGATCTTACTGACTCCAGGCTCAATACTCTTAGGTCCCCAGGAATATATTAAAGTCACAGAACCCACTATTTTCATAGAATTGAATGCTTACTGAACCTCTTCCCCTTCATCGAGGAATGAGGACTAAGAGTACAGAATATTGATTATGCTATCAGATGTTATTAATAAGTTGGCTAGTTTAGCTGGACTGCCCCCCCCCTTTCAAACTATTTCTTACAAGGGCTGGCTCCATGACTAGTGGAGAGGGGAAGAATACATTCAGAAATAAATATATTGTCTCATTATTGTCATTCTCCTTAATGAAATTATTAATTGTTTCTATAATTTGTTCTATAACTCACTAATTCTTTAAGATTAGGTTGTTTAGTCTCCAATTAGTTTTTTTTTTTTTTTGGTGAGGCAATTGGGGTTAAGTGACTTGCCCAGGGTCACACAACTAGTAAGTGTTAAGTATCTGAGGCCAGATTTGAACTCAGGTACTCCTGAATCCAGGGTAGGTGTTTTATCCACTGCGCCATCTAGCTGCCCCTCCAATTAGTTTTTAATCTATGTTTGATGGCTCCTTTATTAAACATAATTTTATTGCATTGTGATCTGAAAAGGATTCTTTTAATATTTCTGTTTTTCTGCTTTTAACTCTAAAATTTCATATACTAATATATGGTCCGTCTTTGTAAAAGTACCACAAACCATCAAGAAAAAGGTATATTCCTTTCTATTTCCATTCAGTTCTCTCTAGATATCTATCATATCTAGCTTATCTAAAATTCTGTTCACTTCTTTGACTTCTTTCTTATTTATTCTTATATAAACCAAGAAGAGTAAACAGAGAAAGAAATAGATCAATTTCATTAATGAACATGAATGCAAAACTCCTAAATAAAATATTAGCTAAAAGATTACAGCAATATATTATAAAGATTAAACATTATGATCGAGTGGGAGCAAGGAATGCAGGACTGGTTTAAAATAAGGAAAATTACTAACATAATTGATTATATCAATAGTCATAGTTCAGAAAATCATATGATTATATTAATAGATGCAGAAAAGGCATTTTGATAAAGTGCAACACTCATTTTTTTTTTCAGTGAGGCAATGACTTGCCCAGGGTCACACAGCTAGTAAGTATAAGTGTCTGAGGCCAGATTTGAACACAGGTACTCCTGATTCCAGGGCCGGTGCTCTATCCACTGTGCCACCTAGCTGCCCCCCCCACTCATTTCTTTTAAAAACACTTTAAAGTATTAGCATAAATGGATTTTTCTTTAAATTGATAAAAAGCATTTATTTAAATCCACCAGTAAGCATTATTTGTAATGGGGATAAGCTAGAAGCTTTCCCAGTAAGATCAGGGGTGAAACAAAGATGCTCATTGTCACAAACATTATTCAATATTGTATTGTTAATCATAACAATAAAAGAAGAAAAAGAAATAGAAGGAATCAGAATAAGAATGAGGTAATAAAACTATCTCTTTTTGCAAATTATATACTGATATACTTGGAAAATCTCAAAGACTCAACTAAGAGGTTAGTTGAAATAATTAATAATTTTGGCAAAGTAGCAGGATATTAATGTTAATTATTAATAATAAAATTAATAATATTCTCACAAAAGGAAATCCATATAAACCATCAGCATTCCTATATATCACAACCAAAATCCTGCAAGAAGAGATAGTAAAAGATACCCCATTTAAAATAACTCTAGGGGGGCCGCTAGGTAGCGCAGTGGATAAAGCACTGGTCCTGGATTCAGGAGTACCTGAGTTCAAATCCAGCCTCAGACACTTGACACTTACTAGCTGTGTGACCCTGGGCAAGTCACTTAACCCCCATTGCCCTGCAAAAAAAATAAAATTTAAAAAATAAATAAATAAAATAACTCTAGACAGTGTAAAATACCTGGGAATATGCCTGCCAAAACAAACCCAGGAACTAGATAAACAAAATTATAAAAAACTTTTTATACAAATAAAATCAGATTTAAATAATTGGAGAAATATTCATTGTTCATTGGTAGGCAGGGCTGATATAATAAAAATGACAATTTTACTTAAACTAATTTATATATTCAATACTGTCCCAATTAAATTACCAAAAAATTATTTTATTGAGTTAGAAAAATAATAATAAAATTCATTTGAAAGAGCAAAAATTTAAGATCATCAAAGAAACTAATGGGGAAAAAAGTAAAGTAGGAGGTTTAGCAGTACCAGATCTTATACTATATTATAAGGCAGTAATTATCAAAACAATTTGGTACTGGATAAGAAATAGAAAGATCAATGGAACAGAATAGACACAACTTACAGCAGTAAAAAAAAATTATAATAACCTTGTATTTGATTTGGGGATAAGAATTCATTATTTGTTTGGTTTTTGTTTTTGTTTTTGCAGGGCAATGAGGGTTAAGTGACTTGCCCAGGGTCACACAGCTAGTAAGTGTCAAGTGTCTGAGTCTGGATTTGAACTCAGGTCCTGCTGAATCCAGAGCCAGTGCTTTATCCACTATACTACCTAGCTGCCCCAAAGAATTCACTATTTGGTAAAAATTGTTGGGAAACCTAGAAAGTGGTATGGCAGAAACTGGGCATCTCTTACATCATTTACCAAGATAAGGTCAAAATAGATACATGACCTAGATATAGTGAGGTATTACAAGAAAATTAGAAGAACATGAAACATATCACTTATAAGACTTATGAATAAGTGAACAATTTATGAATAAAAAGACACAGAGAGCAAAGTTAGGTGTAAAATTGATAATTTTGATTACATTAAATTTAAAAGGTTTTGTACAAATAAAACAAATGTAGGGGCAGCTAGGTGGCACAGTGAATAGAGCACTGGCCCTGTAGTCAGGAGTACCTGAGTTCAAATCCGGCCTCAGACACTTAACACTTACTAGCTGTGTGACCCGGGCAAGTCACTTAACCCCAATTGCCTCACCAAAAAAAAAAAACAAAAACAAAAAAAACCAAATGTAGCCAAAATCAGAAGGAAAGTAAAAAATTGGAGGAAAATGTATAGGCAGTTTCTCAGATAAAGGTCTTATATCTCAAATATATAAGAATTTTGTCAAATCAATAAGAATGAGTCATTCCCTAATTAATAAATGGTCAAAGGACATGAACAGGCAGTTTTCCAGTAAAGTAATCAAAACAATTTATAGTATATGGAAAAAAAAATGTTCTAAATCATTGCTGATTAAAGAAATGCAAATTAAAACAACCTTGACATTTTGTACCTAACAAATTGGCTAAAATAATTGAAAGGGAAAGTGACAAATGTTGGAGGAGTTGAGGAAAAAATGGGATATTTATTCATTGTTGGTAGAATTGTGAACTGATCCAACCATTTTGGAGAGCAATCTGGAATTATGCCCAAAGATTTATTCAACTGCGTATATTCTTTGACCTAGCAATACCACAACTAGGTCTATTTCCAAAGATGATTAGGGAAAAAAGAAAAGAACCTTTATGTTCTAATATGTTTATAGTAACTCTTTTTGTTGTGTCAAAGAACTGAAAATTGCAGGGATGACCATCAATTGGGGAGTGACTTAAAAAGTTGTGATATATGATTGTGATGGAATACTACGTAGCTATGAGAAATGATGAACTTGATGATCTAAGAAAAACATGTAAAGACTTGCACAAAATAATAAAGAGCAAAATGAACAAAAGCAAGAAAACACTGTATATAGTAACAGCAATATTGTTTTTAAAATGACTTTGAGCAAATAAGTCATTTTGACTATTATAAATACCCAAAGTAACTATAAGGGACATATGAAGAAAGGCACTATCTGCATCTAGAGAAAGAACTGATGAATAGAAATATGTATAGAATAATTTTATGCACATATATGCATATACATACACACACCTATTTGTGTCTAGTGGTAGCCATCTCTAGGGTAGGGGCAAGGTAACAAAAAAGGGGGAAAAAGAAATATACATGAAAGCTTTATTATATATTTAAAAGAAATAACAAGTTCTGCATAATAGATTTATAGTTTCATGTGCAATTATCCTTTTATTATACTATGTTATGGAAATGATTGTTTTAATCCATAAATTAAAACTAAATTTAAAAAAGAAAAAGAAAAAAGGGGCAGCTAGGTGGCGCAGTGGATAAAGCACCAGCCCTGGATTCAGGAGGACCTGAGTTCAAATGTGGCCTCAGACACTTGACACTTACTAGCTGTGTGACCTTGGGCAAGTCACTTAACCCTCATTACCCCACCAAAAAAAAAACCAACAACTAAATTTTTAAAAAGAAAGAAATATAATCTTTTAAAAAATCAATAAAATGACTTAAAAAAAATAAAATGGAAAGGGATCTTAGAATTCATTGAGATCAACCTTTCATTTTATAGAAGAGGAAACGGAGAGGCAAAAAAGGGAAGTAATTTGCCCAATGCCACATATCTAGTAAGTACCAGAATCTGGACTGAGTTCCAAGTCTTCAAAAGTCAAATCCCATGTTCTTTCCACTCTAACACTAACGTACCACTCCTGGGTCCAAAAGAGTTGGGACACTGTACCAAATCCCTTTTCTAATCAGGGTCATTCCTGTTTTGGACCCAGGAATACTGTTTGGACTGAGTTCAGTCCTAAAACATTTATGAACGGTGAGTAGACTGCCCTTTATTTTTTCTTTTTAAATATTCATTGGCTCCTTAAACTACAACCTTGATACCCTGGAGACAAATTTTTAAAGCTAATGTTTAGGCTCATGTCTGTGCTTTTGCCAAAGCAGGGAATAAAAGAGTACCTAACACACAATAGGAATCTGATACAACAGTTGTTTTATTCCTGCACACAAAAGGATCGCTAACTACAAAATACAAGTTTGCATTTGACAAAAATTTAAAACAGGATTCAATAATTTAACTTAGAAATACTGTTACAGTCTGTAGGAGACATATATTTAACCATCATCAGACCATAAAGCAATTTGAGGAATGGCTAATTTCTTATTTTACATTTCACCTCATCTCTTCACTGTCCACATAACTTCTAATATATATCTTTTAGTAAAACAGGCCAGGTTCAGGCCAATCTTGACTATTGTATGCTGCATGAAATTAGCCCAGGAATCTCAAACTCACAAGGTGACCTCCAAGCCTAGACACATTCATCTCAGGATCACTAGTCCAGGAGGCCCAAGGGAGAATTTGAAACTTCAAGTTTTTTCATTGCAGGGACACCACATGGCTGGAAGCAGCCAGGCCATTTGTTACCTCTGACATGATGAAATGTTGAGTCTCTATAGTCCCCAGAATTTTCCAGGGAATCCGCAGGTGTGTGGCCTTCTTGTGGCCCCTCTAGGTCAATTCAACTTCTTCTACACCAATACAAGATGCAAGAGGGGCAGCTGGAATGGCTCAGTGGAAAGAGCACTGGCCCTGGAGTCAAAAGGATCAGAGTCCAAAATCTCACCTCAGACACTGTGTGTCCCTAGGCAAGTCACTTAACCCTAATTACCTTAAAAAAAAAAACATCTGGGGCCATCTCCAGTCCTGCTGATGTATATCTTGCCACTGGACCCATATGACTCTGGAGGAGAGAGTGAGGTTGGTGACCTTGCACAGCCCTCCCTCACTTAAATCCAATTCAGTGCAAGTCATGACGTCTTTTATACCAAAGGACAGACAACAACATGATAGGGATAGGGATTTGGCTAGAATTTATACAACTCTTTAAGGTCTGTAGTACATTTTTTAAAAAATTTTTTGGTGAGGCAATGAGGGTTAAGTGACTTGCCCAGGGTCACACAGATAGTGTCAAGTGTCTGGGGTAAGATTTGAACTCAGGTCCTCCTGAATCCAGGGCAGGTGCTTTATCCACTGCGCCATTTAGCTGCCCCTTTTAGAACACTTTCTATCAGTTTTCTCATTGGATCCTCCCACTTTCACCACTCTGTGAGAGAGGTGCTTGCTATTCTTACCCTCATTTTACAGAGAAGGAAATGAAAACTGAGAAGTTCAGTGAATAGCTCAGTCATATAGCTCGTAAGAGTCAGAAGCAGGATTTGAACCCAGTGTTCCTGACTCTAAATCTAGCGTTGAACACACTGCCCCTCCTGCCAAAATAAATAAATAACTAGATGAATGGATGGCTGGATGAATAAATAAACAAATGAATAAAAGGCAGGGCATAACCAAAATAAAGGAACAAGAAGGAGTAGATGTGTCAGGTACCTGGAGGGACCTGATTCCCACCACTGGGCACTCCAAAATTCTTAGAAGCAGAAGCCCAAGGGAAGCATTGTGAGCTTTGCAGCTCTGTTTGTCTAATAAGAGAAAGCCAACTTGTAGAGATAGACTTTTTTCCCTGCTGGAACTCAACCTGGGGTGGGTGGGTCCTTATATATGAGACTTTGGATAATTGAGAGGACAGGATGGTCAGTGGAGCCTCATGAGAGGCCCTGGAGCCAGACTGGGGTGGGGGCGGGGCAACTCTCCAGGCTGTGTCTCATCATCTGAAGGGGGAAGGGCATGGGAGAGGAGCAGAGGAGGTTGGGAAATTCCCACATCATAATAAAGTTACATTGACTCTAATCGAAAACACACTGGGGCCTTCTCCAGCCTACAAAGGGGGTCAGGCTCCAAAATCCCATTTTTAAGTGAATTGTTTGGAACTGGGAGCTTGGTGTGTTTTCTCTGGTGGGCAGGGCCCAGCCTGGCTGTGCCTGAAATGCTGGTGTGTTTGCAGTGAAGGGCACAGACTAGGCAGAAAACCAGGGGGTCCCCAGAGGCCATCCAGAGAAGAAATCGCCCATTTCTCTGTGACTTAGGTTTGCAAAGGTCCTTTCTCTGATAATCCCAAGAGGAAGGGAATGCAAGTGTAACTATCCCCATTTGACAATGGGGGAAACTGGGGCTCAAAATGGAGATGTGATGCCCTTGGGCACACATCTGATTTCACCCCATTTCAGGTCCTGTGATCTCTCTGTGACACCACACTGCCTCTGGCCACAGAATCATAGAACTCAAGAGCTAGAAGGGCTCACACCCCAAAGGTCTCTAGGTCTGGAGTATTATATTCAGTTCTGGACCTCACATTTTCATTTCTGTTTGTCAGGGAAGTTGTACTGGGCCTTCTGATCAAGTACAGCTTGGCCTCAAAGCATTCTGAGGTCTTCCAACCTCGATCCTGTGAGCTATGTAAAGAGGTGAACTCACCCCACCTTGTCTCTTGGATCAGGTGAGTCCAGGTGTGCCTTATCCATGTGTCCCTTGGCTTGGCCATTTGCAGCCTCCTCATCTATATCTATGTCATGATTCCCATACTCTTTCTTTGTTTTTGTTTTTGTTTTTTAGTGAGGCAATTGGGGTTAAGTGACTTGCCCAGGGTCACACAGCTAGTAAGTGTTAAGTGTCTGATGCCAGATTTGAACTCAGGTCCTCCTGACTCCAGGGCCAGTGCTCTATCTACTGTGCCACCTAGCGGCCCCCCATTCACTTTTACTGTTATGATAACTGTGTTTCCCTTCATCCTATTTTTCCCTTGTTTGTCCTTCTCACTCTCTTACCTTTTATCCTGTTCCTCCTCATGTGTTTTATTTCTGAACACTGCCTCCTCTAAGCCACCCTCCCTTCTATAAGTTCCCCCTTTCTATTATCCCCATTCCTATTTACTTACATATAAGGTAACAAATATTTCTATATCCAACTGAGTGTGTATGTTAGTCCCTCTTTGAGCCAATGCTGATGAGAATAAGGTTCAAGTGTTGCCTACCACCATCACCCTTCACCTTCTTCTCCACTGAAATAGTTCTTTTACATCTCTTTTATGTGACATAATTTTCCCCATTTTATTTCCCTCTTCCCTCTTCTCCCAGTGCAATCTTCTTTTTCACTCCTTAATTTTGTTTTTGCTTTTTTTATATCATAACATTGTAGTCAATTCACACCTGCGTCCTCTATCTATGTTTACTCCTAATTGCCCTAATAGTGATAAAGTTCCTAAGAGTTACAAATATCATCTTGTCATGTAGGAATACAAATAGTTTACCTTATTGAATCTCTTATTTTCTCTTTCCTGTTTACCTTTTTTTGCTTCTTTTGAGTCCTGTATTAGAAGATCAAATTTTTTGTTCAGCTGTGATCTTTTTCTTTCTTTCTTTCTTTCTTTCTTTCTTTCTTTCTTTCTTTCTTTCATTCTTTCTTTCTTTCTATTTCTTTATTTCTCTTTCTTTCTTTCTTTCTCTTTCTTTCTTCCTTCCTTCCTTCCTTTCTTTCTTTCTCTTTCTTTCTTTCTTTCTTTCTTTCTTTCTTTCTTTCTTTCTTTCTTTCTTTCTTCCTTCCTTCCTTCCTTCCCTCCTTCCTTCCTTCCTTCCTTCCTTCCTTCCTTCCTTCCTTCCTTCCTTCCTTTCTTTCTTTCTTTCTTTCTTTCTTTCTTTCTTTCTTTCTTTCTTTCTTTCTTTCTTTCTTTCTTTCTTTCTTTCTTTCTTTCCTTCTTTTTGGTTAGGCAATTGGCGTTAAGTGACTTGCCCAGGGTCACACAGCTAGTAAGTGTCAAGTGTCTGAGGACGGATTTGAACTCAGGTCCTCCTGACTCTAGGGCCGGTGCTCTATCAACTTCACCACCTACCTGCCCCTCTCAGCTGTGATCTTTTAATTAAGAATGCTTGAAAGTTCTCTATTTCATCAAATATTCATTCTCTCCCCCCGCCCCGAAGCATTATACTCAGTTTTCCTGAGTAGGTGATCTTGGTTGTAATCCTAGCTATCTTTTGCTTTCTGGAATATCGTATCCCAAGCCCTCCAGTTCTTTAATGTAGAAGCTGCTAAATTCTGTTTAATCCTGACTATAGCTCCACAATATTTGAATTGTTCTTTCTGGCTGCTTGCAATATATTCTCCTTGGTCTGGGAGCTCTGGGATTTGACTATAATATTCCTGGGGGTTTTCACTTTTGGATCTCTTTCAGGTGGTGATCCATGGATTCTTTCAATTTTTATTTTGCCCTCTGGTTCTAGGAAATCAGGGCAGTTTTCCTTGACAACTTCTTGATACATGATGGCCAGGCCTCTTTATTTATCATGGTTCTTGATTAGTCCAATAATTCTTAAATTATCTCTCCTGGAACAATTTTCTAGTCACTTATTTTTCCAATGAAAAATATCACATTTTCTATTTTTTCATTCTTTTGACTTTGTTTTATCATTTCTTGATGTTTCATGAAGTCATTAGCTTTCACTTGCCCAATTCTGCTTTTTAAGAAGGTTTTTTCTTCTTCATTGAGATTTTATACTTCTTTTTTCCATTTGGCCAGTTATACTTTTTATTGTTTTTATTGTTTTGGGGTTTTTTTGCAGGGCAATGAGGGTTAAGTGACTTGCCCAGGGTCACACAGCTAGTAAGTGTCAAATGTCTGAGGCCAGTTTTGAACTCAGGTCCTCCTGAATCCAGGGTCGGTGCTTTATCCACTGTGCCACCTAGCTGCCCCCCAGTTATACTTTTTATGAAACAATTTTCTTCAGTGAATTTTTGTACCTCTTTTTCCATTTGGCCAATTCTATTTTTTGGTTTTTTTGTGGGGCAATGAGGGTTAAGTGACTTGCCCAGGGTCACACAGCTAGTAAGTGTCAAGTGTCTGAGGTTGGATTTGAACTCAGGTCCTCCTGAATCCAGGACTGGTGCTCTATCCACTACACCACCTAGCTGCCCCCAATTCTATTTTTTAAAGATCTGTTTTATTCAGTGAGTTTTTTTATATCTTTTTCCATTTTTTGTGTTTCCTTTACCAAACTATTGACTCTTTTTTCATTATTCTCTTGCATTATTCTATTTCTTTTCCCATTTTTCTTCTACTTCTCTTATTGGGTTTTAAAATTTTTTTTGAGCTCCCAGGAGTTCTTTTTTGGGGCCTGACACCAATTTACATTTTTCTTTGAGGCTTCACATGGAGTCATTTTGACACTGTTGTTCTCTTCTAAATTTGTGCCTACATCCTCCTGTCACCATAGTAACTTTCTATGGTCAGGTTATTTTTCTGTTTTTTTGCTCATTTTTTCTGCCTATTTTGTGACTTTGTACTTTTATGTAAGAATTGAACTCTGGTCATGCACTATCTCAAACTTCTTGTGCTGGAGGCAGGACCTCTCTACTGGACTTCTCTGGGGGTGGAGCCTCACTGTTGGCCTGCCCTAGGGGCAGAGCCTTGCTGCTGGCTTGCGCCTGGGGGAGATTTTGCTGGTGGCCCCCTGGGGTAAAGCCTGCCACTGCTACTCATTGATCATGCTCCCCTCCCACCCCAGTGAGATAGTTCCTTTCTGCTGAGTCTCTGATCTGTCCTGGTCTGGGTTTCACCACTCCAAAATTTGTTGTGAGACATTATTGTAAGGTTGTGTGCAAGGGAATTTGGGAGGGCTTCAGGGAGTTCCTGCCTCACTCTGCCATCTTGGACTGGAAGTTGGGATCATTCTTCATGATTATCGCTATTGTTAGAGGAAACAACTTTGGATTTGGTGTTCAATGACCTGAGTTCAAATGTCAACTTGAGTACTTGCAAATTGTATGACTTTGTACAAATATTGGCCTCAGTTTTCTCATCTGTAAAATGAAAGGGTTGGACAAAAGAATCTTCAAGGCACCTTCCAGCTTTAAATCCTATGAACCTATAAACTGCTGGCCTCTCACTCATCTCAGTATCACCAGAGTAGTTCTGACTGGGATTTTCTACCTTTCTCTGCCTTTCCTGATGATGTGAGGATCTAAGTGGATAGAAATCAAGGGGCTTCTGGCCGGACATGGTGAAGGGCTAGCTGCCTGGGTTACCTGGGAGATTGTTAGTGAGGCTGGGTAAGAATCCATAGAGTAAGCAAAGATGCTCTACTCTTCTAGGAAAAAAGAAAAGAGGATATGATCTAGTCTCCCAGGCTCTGACTTTCCCTACTCCATATAAATCAACTTTGGGGGGGGGGCAGGGCAATGAGGATTAAATGACTTGCCCAGGGTCACACAGCTAGTAAGCATCAAGTGTCTGAGGCCACATTTGAACTCAGGTCCTCCTGAATCCAGGGCCAGTGCTCTATCCACTGTACCACCTAGCTACCCCAGGTGAGAACATCTTAATTGGATTAATTAATCAATCGAATAAGGCAGTAAACCCTGTTGTGCCCTGTGGGTCTTACCCCCACAAGTAAGCCAGCATTCAAGTATTTGGAAATTTAGAGGGGAAATAGGGTTCAGCCAAGCTCTGAAAGAAAATTGCTTTGTGGGGGTAGTAGGTGGAAGTAAAGCTCCATCTCTTCCTCACCCCCAACTAGAGGATGACATTGTAGTTTTTGAAAATAAAAGGATTTGGACTTCTTATCAACATCCTAGCAATATCCCAGACACACTGAAGAAAGTCAGGCTCAGGACTTTCCAAGGTGCCTCGCAAAAAGCTACACCTTTCCACAGGGGAGCCTCCTGAGGACCCCACGAAAAGGACTTCCAGCAACCAAGAACCATGAGTTACCCCATCGCCGTGTGATCTGTTTGTTCGAAAAGTCTGTGTATACGGTTTTATCCCCTTTTCATATTCTTTTCAAATGTCTATCCATCCTCTTCCTCCCTCTTGCTGAGGAAGTATTAACCTTTTTATAGTTGCTTTAGGTGAAGGGTCTTTTATTTTGTTAACATTGTATGTGTTGTGTTTTTTTTAGGGGGTGGGGCAAGGAGGGTTAAGTGATTTGTCCAGGGTCACACAGCTAGTAAGTGTCAAGTGTCTGAGGCCACATTTGAACTCAGGTCCTCCTGAATCCAGGACCAGTGCTTTATCCACTGGACCACCTAGCTGCTGCCCCCATTGTATGTAGTTTTAATTTGGATCCTTTTTTTTTTTTTAAAGTGAGGCAATTGGGGTTAAGTGACTTGCCCAGGGTCACACAGCTAGTAAGTGTTAAGTGTCTGAGGCCAGATTTGAACTCAGGTCCTCCTGACTCCAGGGCCAGTGCTCTATCCACTGTGCCACCTAGCTGCCCCAATTTGGATCCCTTTCAAATCTGTTATGGAACATTTTATTGTTCTGAAAATATGCTTTGAGATGGGTTTTGCATAGGCATTAATTGCTTTAAATATATTCTTCCCAGTAAGCTATGATTTTAGGATTCCAGTCTCTTTACATACAAGGTTCCTTGATAGAATTGCTTAATATGTCTTTCCTGGAAGAAACCAAAGTATTTGTAAATATCACCTTTGCCCACTGGTTCAATTTAACCTTGAAATCCAATCTCATAGCATTCATTATCTGTCTTTTCTTGGCATGCATGAAGGTTTTTACACTTACTGAGCCCAAAAGACATTTTGATATTGTTAGAGAAAGGCTCCAGGAAATGGAGATGCTCTCCCTAGTGGAGTCATATATAACTTGGTGCCATCCATGTACATCAAGCAATTAACATGGTGCTTTGGTAGACTGCCTTTTCTTATTTTTTTTTTTGTTGTTTTTTTTTTTAATTTTGTGGGGCAATGGGGGTTAAGTGACTTGCCCAAGGTCACACAGCTAGTAAGTGTCAAGTGTCTGAGGCCGGATTTGAACTCAGATACTCCTGAATCCAGGGCCGGTGCTTTATCCACTACGCCATCTAGCTGCCCCTGCCTTTTCTTATTTTAAAGTAAAACTTAGCTCTTTTCAGGAATGATAATGGATTTAAGGCTAGTCAGAACTGTAGCAGGCTCTAAACCATCTTCCTGGAAGATGTCATCTTTTATGACAATTGTTTTTTAATTGTGTTTGTGTCATATTTTTAAAAGAAAACAGTTTTCCATGTGGCTATTTAACGCTCTAACACTATTTAACATTATTCTTGCTTATCTTCATTTTTTAGAGATCATAGTCCATAATATATTCTAAAAGATGTATGGCCTTAATAGTAGAGATTATACTAGAAAAAAAATATAGGAGAGGGAGATCAAATACTTGTTCACAGCTATGTAGGGGATGTATTCTTAGCCAAACAAGAAATAGAGGCAATTACAAAAGACAAATAGATAACCTTGACTACACAAATGCCTTTGCACCAATACAACCACTGCCTGCATCTTTTATATATTGTTCACAATAAATCACAAATCATGAGTGCAAAACTGAGTCCAAGGTGAAGTGTAAATGCTTTCAGGTGACTTGTTCAATAATTACCAAATCCTTGTCACCTTAACCATGACTTTTGTTTTCATTGTTAATTAAGAATATCAGAATTTCTGATATAATTCATTTTCCACATTGCATAACATATTTTTTCTTCATTGTCTTTAATCAGGTGATATGGTGCTTATTTCCCATGCTCATTCTAATTGATTCCAGTGCTTCTCCATGGGTCTTCCATAGTCTTCTCAAGCCTCTCTTGCCATGGTAGTTGTTTGGGAGGATTCCTAGATAGTTCCACCTTACCTCTTGTGACCATTGCCATGGGTCAATAGCTGCAACACATACTGTTGTGCACAAGTCCTGAAACATTTTTATAATTTCTAATATCATAGGAGAATACATTCATTCATGATGGTTATATCAGGGATAGGGAATGGACATGTGATTTTACTGGTATAGAGAAGTCTAGTGATAAAACTCCCTCTGTTCTTGTAGGTAACCTGAAACTCCAAAAGGGTCAGTGACTTGCCTAGAGCCCTGCAGCCAGTACGCATAGAAGGCAGACTTAAACCCAGGGCTTCCTGGCTCCAAAATTGGACATCTATCCACTAGGTTACATTGCTTCTCAGAGCAGATAAAAATTATGAAATAATAAAAAATATATTTTTGTTAAAAGTATAAAAATTGCCCTGTTTGGGCACACTTGATGTAGTAGTTGGATTTGTGCCACCAAAATTTTAAAAATTCCTTTCAAAGTATACCCATCTCTTTAAAAATCACTGGCATTACTATTGCTATCAATTTCATCATAAAGTGGTACTTAGGGAGTTTCAGGTATAGATTGGAATACTTTCAAGTATTTCCCCCCTTTCAGATTTAAGTCATTGCTCAGTTTCTACTTCTATTTCCTCTAATCTGGACTTAGGAACAAAGTTATTTCTTATGATTGCCCTACATCAACCCCAACATATTGTTGTTTGACTTGGAGGGAGGTTTTCATTGATAAAAAACCATCATCAGGTCCTTGCCTGTAATTGGCAAGAACTACTTTGAGTTTGGTTATTTCCTAGTCCTGGTGTAAAATAAAAGCATATATGGAGGGCAGCTAGGGGGCGCAGTAGATAAAGCACCCGCCCTGGATTCAGGAGGACCTGAGTTCTGGCCTCAGACACTTGACACTTACTAGCTGTGTGACCCTGGCCAAGTCATTTAACCCTTATTGCCCCTCAAAAAAATAAAATAATATAAAAGCATATATGTCTTCAATCCATTTCATGGCCCATCATGGTTGGTCTTCAGTAGCAGTCTGTATCATCCTTACTAAAGCATTTCCAAGAGAAAGGTTAGTAATATTTCTGGTTGTTCCAAGGTATCTTGTCTTGGGCAGCTGGGTGGTGCAGTGGATAGAACACCGGGCCTGGAGTCAGGAAGACCTGAGTTCAGATCTGGCCTCAGAAACTTACTAGTTGTGTGACTCTGAACAAGTCACTTAACTGCTGTCTGCCTCAGTTTCTTCAATCAAAGAAAGGGAACATAATCTTACCCACCTTCCAGGGTTGTTGTGAGGATTAAATGACATATTGGTAAAGCACTTAGCACAGTGCCTGGTGCATAGTAGGTACTTAATAAATGCTTGTTTCCTTCTCTCCTTCCCTTCTTCCAAAGAAGATTAGTGTTTCAGGCCTCTCAGTATTTGCTTGGCAGTGTTGCTACCACTTCCAAGAACACAGGAGGGCAAGCTCTGACAATTCTGCCTCAACTCTTAGGTGCCATGATTTCTCTCCTTCAAGACCAGTCAGTGACTGGGGAATTTAGGCCAAGTATAAAAACAGGAGGCATGGAGATAAAACACCAAAAATTTATTCAGGGAATTAAATGGAAAAAATACCCTTGTAGAACAATCTATCATAATTTTGTTTTGTTTTTCAAAAACTTGAAGAAATACAGTTAGGCGACCATAATATATACTTTATATTCCATAGCTGGGGGTTATAGGGTCTGAAAATGTCATTCTGTGCTTCAGTACAATTGAAAATAAATAGATCTGTTGCTCATTCTTCCTCAAGGCAGTTAAATAAACTCATGCAAATCCAATGTGTCCCCACTCACTGATGCTCCTGAGCTTGGCCCCTCACTCGGCATTCTGGGAACGACCCAAACCCTCGACCTCTTGCCCCTAGGTTTGGCAAAGGTTATCCAGATATCCCTCTGGGGACAGCTGGGACCCACATCCCCTCTCCATCCAGCTTGGCCCGGGACGCCCTCCAGGAGTAATTGTTCAAGAGAGACTCTTAAACCGGGGAGGGCCGAGGCAGATTTTCCCCCCTGCTGTGCCCATGATATTGGGGAGAAGATAAATACATTTATTTCTCTAGGCATCTATAGGGTATGGTTTGTACAACATTGAAATTAGCATGAGAAAGGAAGAAAGGGTTGTTTCTTTAGTTGAAACATAGCAGCATGGGGTGTGGGGACTGTGTGTGTGTGTGTGGAGGGGGAAGGGGTGAGGGTGCTCTCTGTGAAGAGAGATAGACGAGCCCCAGCCTGGCTGAGTCTGGCTCTGAGGAGGACCTCTAACCTCTCCACCCCCAGGCCCAGATCAATGCCTGGGCCTGAGATGTTGGCTTATCATAGTTGCAAGGACTTGCTGGGGTTTGGCTCCATACAGACACAAGACAGGACAGAGAGCCAAGTGAACAGCCAGGCTCTGGAGTGGGAAGTAGGCAGCAGGAATGGTGGGGGGTTAAGGCAACATGCGTGCACGCCCTGGTGGGGAGGGAAGGTGGGGACAGCCATGGTTTGGGAGGTGGGGGTGAGGGAACAGCGATCCAAGCAGGGCCTCCTGGACTTTGTGCACAGCCCTCCTTCAGGCTGGTGGGCCCTCGGTGCAATCCCTGCTCAGGATCCAGACCCCCCCCTTCCCCCCTCCATGCAACCTGAAACCTCTTAAATTACCTGAAGCCAAAAACCCAGCATAAGGGAAAGGACATTTAAAGTGCTGGGTGAGTGAGGGGAGAGGCCATGTGGGCGGGAGCTGTGAATTTGGGGACCCCTATTGGTGGAGGGAGTTGGGGAAATTCTCGAGCTATCAATTCTGAGCACCGTGGCATCTAAGGACAAACACCACTGGGGAAGCAGAGCTGGGGTGGGGGGGCACAGCTTCCTAAGGGCCACCTTTCTCCTTGGCTCCTCCTTCTGAGTCTGGGCCGGGTCAGGCCTGTTTCAGGGGAAGGACTCGGGCCTTGGTGTGGCCCAGGGCTGATACAACACAGCTCCTCAGCATCCAAGGGCCTGGACTTCCCATCACTCCCTGAGAGGTGATTCACAAACCTTCCATCTCCCATCTCACCCCTCAGTGCTCCTGGCCACCTTGGAGAAATGACTTGGGGCTGGGATTGGAATCAGGGTGTCTTGTAGACTTCTTCTGTGGGGGCATTGAGCTTATCTCAGCTTCTCCTCCAAGGGGCTGATTATTCCAGGCACGGGGTTTGGTCCCATTCTAATAGTAGGGCAGATACCCCAGGCACCCCGCACTGGGGGGCCTCCTAGAACAGGTGAACACTCAGTTTGGGGGACCTGGGCTTCTTTGCCAAGAGGTCCAGGTTAATACGTGGCTCTGCTTAAGGGCAAGGGCTCAAGGAAAGAAACACTGATGTCTGATAACCACTGCTGCTGTGGCAGCCTGAGCTATGGCCAAGATTTCCCGACTGTTCCCTGTCAATATTGCCCCCCCCACTACACACAGGGCCTGGCGGGAGGCAGCTGCCCCTGGAATCTGAATTCCTTCTCCCTGGCCCCCAGAGTCCTCAGGGGGCCTCATCCTGAGTGAGTCTGTGAAAGGAGTTTGGCCTTCTGGACAAGGGACACCAAGGGTCTCTACTTGGCATCCCGTTCTGGCCAAGAGAGGCTGGGAAAAAGGGTGGACGCGGCTGAGTGCAAGCGGCATACGGCAGCCAGCTGGGGCACCCCGACAGGGGGGCAGTAGCCAGAGGCCGTGGGGCTCCACGGGGGGCGGAGGGCCGAGCTAGCGCAGTGGTACCGGCAAAGGTGGAGGCTGGTCCTGGGGTTCAGCCGCCCGCTGTTCCCGCATCCTCGGCTGCAGGCTCCGATCCGCCCCCTGGGGGGAGGCCGCAGCAGGAAGAGAAATGGAGGAGAGGCAAGTCAGGCAAGGGACCACCACCACTGCCCGAAGGCAGCGGGAGGGACCTGGACTTGGAATCAAAGCCTTGACCACCCAGGACAAGTCACCTGTTTTCTGAGGATCTCCAGGTAAATGAGATCTTATAGGCTAGCATGACACTGCCTATCTGGTCCCTTATCATCTAGATAATCTCTAAGGCCCCTCCCTGCCCTGACATCCCCTGTTCTCAGGCCCTTCCAGCCCTGACATCCCCTGTTCTCAGGCCCTTCCAGTCCTGACATCCCCTGTTCTAAGGCCCTTCCCAGCCCTGACATCCCCTGTTCTCAGGCCCCTCCCAGCCCTGATATGACCTGTTCTCAGGCCCTTCCAGCCCTGACATCCCCTGTTCTAAGGCCCCTCCCAGCCCTGACATCCCCTGTTCTAAGGCCCCTCCAGCCCTGACATCCCCTGTTCTAAGGCCCCTCCCAGCCCTGACATCCCCTATTCTCAGGCCTCTCCAGCCCTGACATTTTCCATTCTAAGTTAGGGGCTCTTACTCTAGGTCCCATGGGGTCTATGGATAATTTCAGGGGGTCTATGAACTTGGACAGGAAAAAAAATACATATTGATTTTCCTTAATCTCAAACTGAAATTTTGTATTTCCCTCAATTATGAATGCCGACGTGGCTAATATGGAAATAGCTTTGGCATGACCTCACAGGTATCATCAAAACCAAATTGCCTTCCTATGGAGGATGGAGGGGGAAGGGAGCGAGAGAACTTGGAACTCAACATTTTAAAAAATTATTGTTAAAAATGTTCTATGTAATTGGAAAATATTTAACAAGATCAATAAAAAAATGTTTTTTTTAAATGTTGAACGTAAGCAACCAAGATTCTTGAGAAGGAACCCATAGGCCTCCCCTGACTGCCGAAAGGTTCCATGACACAGGAAAAGTTCCAAACCCCTGTTCTAAGGTTCTCCCTTGCTCTGGTATTCATTCCTTCTATTCTAAGTCTCACCCTCACCTCCAGCCCTGACATTCCCTGTCCTAAGGCCACCTGATAGTCTATGTTCTCAGGCTCCTCTGAGTTCTGACATTACTGTTCTAGGTTCCAAGGTCCCTCCAGGAAGAACCTTTTGTCCTAATGTATCTACATCCTGATATACTATAGGCTAGCATGGCCTGGCCTATGTGGTCCCTCATCAGCAGCTCAGCAGTCACACAGCAGGCCAGACCATCCTCACAGAACACTTGAGCCTGGCAGGAAGGGGTGAGCCTGATTTCATTCACCAGAAGGGCCTGGTTCGGGCCACCACTACTGTGAGACAGACTCCTGGGTAGAAACACGTGACTAAGCCAGCCTTGGTGCTCCGAGATCTCATTACTGGGAAAGACCATTCCATTCACCTTCTAATCCCGGCTTTGCTGGGGAGCCCCTTCCCTTCCCCCCCCCTCACTTCCCTCCTCTATCACAGCCCCTCCCAGCCCTAAACCTGGGGTCTTCTCCATGAGTCCCGTGACCTCCTCCATGATGCTGACTGAGGAGAGCAGCCTCTAGCTAAATATTTCCATGCCCTGGCTCTTCCCAAGGACCAAATGCAAGCAGAGCACGGACCTCCAACTCAACCCACCAAACCCTAACTGCAAAGTCAGTTGTCTTTGGAGGTCAGTGATCTCTGGTGTTTGGGAGACAACTGGGAGCCACAGGGGATAAATATTCTCTCTCTCTCTCTCCTCTCTCTCTCTCTCTCTCTCTCTCTCTCTCTCTCTCTCTCTCTCTCTCACACACACACACACACACACACACACACACACACACCTCTTCAGGCCTCCTTTAGTCCAGATCTTCCCTCATGCTGAGACCCTCAGAGAGCCTTGTTATCTTGTTACTGCTGCCTCCACTCACACCTCCCTCTCCAGCAGCCTTTCCATAGGGTTGAAGTAGCCAGTGGGGCTGAAAGAGCACTTCTGCATTGGGAACCAAAGGACCTGGGTTCAAATTCTGGCCCTGCTGCTTATTAGCTCTGTGACCTTGGGCAAATGATTTCTCTGGGCCTCAGTTTCCCCACTTGTAAAAAGAGGAGCATAGAACCTCTAAGGTCCACTCCAGCTATCGATCTATGATCTAAATATATTTTGCCCCCACTGCATCCGGGCAGCCTTCCCCCCAGGGATCAGGCAATATTTAAGAAGTCCTGTTTTGTTCTCTTTTCCTAAGCAAACCTGTAAAAAGTAGGGTGTGTCTTGGCAGAGTGTGGCACAGGTCCTGATGCTTTGCCAGGCTATGAGTGGGAAACCCAGGTATGAAAACATTTCTTTCTTAAAAGTAGAAATGGGGGCAGCTAGGTGGCGCAGTGGATAGAGCACCAGCCTTGGAGTCAGGAGGACCTGAGTTCAAATCTGACCTCAGACACTTGACACTTACTAGCTGTGTGACCCTGGGCAAGTCACTTAACCCCAACTGCCTCACTAAAAAACAAAAAAAAAAAGTAGAAATGAGCTAGAAGACAAATGGGTCAGCAGGGCGATTGTTAGAATGTGAGAATTTACTGGGATCTTAGTGACCAGCTAAGTCCCTTCCCCTCATTTTATAGACAGGGAAACCAAGGAGGAGGAATTTGGCCAAAGTCACATTGTTTACCAGTAGAAGGCCTCCTGCTCCAAACCCAGGGCTCTCCCCACCACCTCCTGCTACCTCTGAGCTTTGGGCTCTGGATGGCTACATTTGGACCATTCCTGAGACCCCAGCACTCAGCCAGAGCCCAGGAGGTTGGAGAACCGAGGCTCCACTTTGCCCAGACTGGGGAGATCCAGCAATAGCTGTGGGCTTTCCTCCCTTAGGCTCCATCCACAGCTGACTGCCCGGCCCCAGGAATTCTGTAGGCTTCTCCTCCTCCTCTCCTGATGCCAGGTCCTCTCTGACTCTACCTGGGGGCCAGACAGAGGTCAGTCAAAGGCTCAATAACTCTGAGGAGGCCTCAGGGCCCCCCAGGCTTCCCTTCCAGTAACCACAGACCCTCCTGGGGGCAGAGCACACTCACTCCTGACTACCTGGAGACTGGAGTGACCTTAGACTACTCCACTGACATCCATTTCAACAGTGGTCCCCGTGGACCCTTAGCTACATGCTAGCTGTGGGATGTTGGATCCACCCTTCTCTGGGCCTCAGTTTCTTCACTGGTAAGAAAGAAGGGTTTTAAAGGACTATAAGATGGAACATTTGAAGAGACTTCTGAGATAATCTAATTCAAACCCTCATTTGACAGAGAAAGAAACTGAGGCCTAGAGAGGGAAAGAATAGAAAAAAAAGAGCCAAGTAGATACAGGTTTCAATTAGCTGACCACAAGGTCTGGTCCTTCAAGTTCTGCCACCCCGGGATTCCTCAAGCCAGACAAATGGGCTTTCTTGGCATCCACAACATACTGGACTCGCCCATCAGAGGGACTCCCAGCCACATGACTGGGAGAAGGGACAGTTCACAGACCTGGCCGCCATCTTGGATGGAGACGAGCTTCCTTATTTACCAGCCCCTGTTTTAGAAACACAACTGTGTGGTCTTTCACACATTGGTCAACTGAAGTCTTGGGAGGGAGGGAGGGAGGGAAGGAAGGAGGGAAAACTTATAAAGCTAAATATAATGGAGAACAAAGCAGGGGCAGGAGTGGGGGCAACTTGTTAATAGTGACAGGAAGGTGGGGGCGTATTCACGTGCCAAGTCCAGGGGATTTCACTGATGCATCCGGGTGCCTGCCAATGGTTCATGGCCAAGGGTTCTAGATATCCTCCAGCCTCGATGGGGGCACCCCAAAGGTTCACTCAGACAGCACATGGATTACATGTGGTTTCTCTTTTTTTAATAAAATTATATAAAACCAAAAAAATAAAAATAAAGCAACCCACACAGAAGCAAATGATGAAAATGCGCTTCTCAGTGAGGTCAATCTGAGCACATTCTTGGCCCAAGCTCCTGATCTGGACACCTAATGGTCCTGAATGGCAGAAAGTGGGCCCCAAGGGTTATCATTTCTGACAGGGACCTAGAGAGGTCAGGGTGGAGATAAGGGGGTAAATCCAGCCTGCTTTATCCACACAGGTCTATGATTCCCAAAGGTAATTAACTAATGGTTTCCATTTACATCAACCCACCCAGCAATAGAAACACGGAGAATTAAGGCTTCAAGTAACAACACGTCCCCACAGTCATAAGCACAGTTTGCCCCCACCACATTATACAGTGAATACAAAGTATGGACAAATGACAGATTCTAGAAGACCAGAGAACAGAGACAACAGAATTATTGGCTTGGTGAGGGGATTGGGGGGGGGGGAGGCGGACCCATGAACAGAAGGATTGGAGACCCAAACTATTGCTACTCATCCTGGAAAAATCCACACACACCCCTCTTGTCACACACGGCACAAAAGGAATCGGCAAATACAAAGGGTAACACTATTTTCCTCCTCAAAGCCAAGAAATGGAGGCATTTGGAGGTCTTGGAGAGAGAAAAAGAGAGGGGGGGGCTGGGAAGGAAGGATGGAAAACTGGTGAAGCTAAATATAATAATGAACGAGGTTGGGGAAAAGGCAACTCGTTAATAGAGACAGGAAGTTGGGGTGTTTCCATGTGCCAAGCCCAGAGGGATTCACTGGAGCATCTGGGTGCCTGCCAATGGTTCATGACTAAGGGTTCTAGATATGGTAACTTTGGGTCCTTTCGTAGATGTCGGTATCAGGCATGTGTCTACCAAGGCTAGCAGCTCCAGGAAGATTGAAATAATTGGCTGGCATCTTCGTGCTGGTTAGACCACAAAGAATTCTGGGGTCCTCAAGGGCTGAGGCATGGCCCCAGTGGGACTTCACTGAAGCTAGACCAGTTCACACTCTTCAGATCACCATTTACCCCGGAGCCGAGAGCAGTAGGCATGCGGCGGTATCCTTCACATCCTTAGCTCCTCACTTCTCATCAAGGCAAGGAGACAGGGTCCGTGGGAGTTCACACCATCCTTGGAAAAGTGTCTCTGTCCCCTCAGCTTTCTACACGGCAACTTCCGCTCCTGTGACCTGATGCAAGGAGCTAGCTAGGGGAAGCCAGCTGGACTGGGGGGGGGGAAGGGGCGCACGCTCAGCCAGGATCTCGGGCGCACACTTGGCAAGCAGTTTCTGCATAGTTTCAGTGAGAGATGTGCCTTCTTTCTCACAAGTTGGTCAACCAAGCAGCAGAGGTCTTTTATGCCTGCTCTTCTCTCTCCAAGAGCATCAATGGGAACAAAAGGGATTTCCTTTGGATTCTTAATGGAATCACCCTACCCCGTCTTTGTGGTCAAGCCTAATGAGGTATGTGTGCTCTGCCTGGAAAAATTCAGAGTAGAGATGATGAGCTCCGTCCAAAGTGGAAAAAAAAAAAGTCTTGTGTGAACAGAGAAAGAAAGAGGAGAGTATGAGCCGGGTAGCAAAGTGGGCTCATAGGATGTGGCTGAGCCCCAAGCCCTCCATACTGCCCAGTCAGGTGACCCCATAGGACGGAAGGCTCAGCCCTGCCGCTTCACACTCCTCCAATCAAGTGGTGGCACTTTGATGGAGGCTGGGCTGGGGAACAAGGAGAGACACAGGGGAGGTGCTGTGCCTGTGGGGCTGATGCATCTGGACAAGCCGGCTTCTTAGAAATGGGGCGGGGGGGGGGGGGGTGTTTCTGTGGCCCATCCTTCTCTGATCCACACCTACCCACAGCCACAGTCAGCCCAGGCGGCTGATAGGGAGAGGACTGAAGAACCCAGGGACACAGACACACCCTTGTTGTCTGGGCTTGTCTTCAGCAGAGGGGTGCTGCTTGCCGCAGCCACAAACTGGGGGCCCTCCGGCTCTCCCCAAGACAGATGTGTACACCCTGTCTGGCACAGCATCTCCAACTGGTCCCCAAATCGGAGCCTCTTTGGGAATGGACCGATGTACACGTGCCTACTCTCCTGACAATCCCAAGTCAGTCAGTTCTCAAGACTGTTCATTCCATTCCCTTGGGGTTGTGGGGAGGGGAAAGAGGTTGAAGAAGGTGGGTTTGTAGGGAGGAAGAGAGAGAAAGACAGGAACAACAGCAGGCAAACCCCCCGTGTCATCTTCTTGGGTTTCCATCTTCAGGGTGCCGTCGGTCACAAGGCCAGAAGAGGGGGAGGCTCCCTCTTCACACTGAAATTTCATATGTGGTCCCACCTACTCCAGACACCTTCTTAACATTTGTGTGTCTGGTGGGGCTTCCGGGGACCCCCTGGGTGCTGGCCACAGGCCCCAATCTGGGAAGGCCTTTAGACTGTCCGTTTAGAATACTCTGAGGGGTCTTCAGCAGCACATGCTCCCTGTGGGAAAAGAAGGATACACACACACACACACAAACACACACACACGTGAACACACAAAGGCTTGACACAACATTTTAGCAGCCACGGCCACGGGGACAGACCCATCCTGGCCAAAATCCCACTCCCCCCTCTCCCCCCCTCCCCCAGGGCTCTGGGATGGGACACCTTGGCTGACACGGTCAGGAGTCACAAGGACGACCAAGGGGATGAGACGGGGCAAGGGGGATGACGCCGACAAGGACCACACGCCGGACCGGCTCCAAACACCAGCTGGGAAGGATGGCCGGCTCCTGCCACCCTCCCCACCAGACCCCAGGCTCCCGTTTCCTTCTGAGAAACCGATGATCTCCCGGCCCACGGCCTCTTAGCCCTCCCCCTTGGGCCAGGATCCTGGGGGAGCGAGCTCATGGAGGGCCCTTTTCTTCCCAGGATGGAATCCCAGGGTAGGGGGAAGGTGGGTGGAGGGAGACCACCCCCGGTCAGCCCCAGCGCCGGCTGCTTTTCAGAGTTCCAAGGGGAAGCTAGCAATGGAAGAAGAGTTGAGATGAGATGAGATGAAAGGAAGCCTGGAAAGGAAGCCCTGGGACCTGCATATAGGGGGAAAGAGTGAGGGGAGCTGGGTTCAAATTCTGACTCTGCTACTTATGAGCTGTGTGTACCTGGGTAAATTCCTTCCCTTCTCTGGGCCTATAAAAGGAAAGAATTGAGTTAGATGGTTCCCAAGTTCTCTCCGCCTCTCAGTGCTATCATCCGATCCCGCCTTCGCTAGCGGACCTTGATAAAGCCTCTCCTGGACTCTCCGACCTCTCTTTCTCCGTGTACAAAATGAAAGGGTGGGGCACGCCAAGAGGAGGGGCGTGAAAGACCCAGGTTCCAATCTCACCTCCCATGCTAACTCCCTGAGCAGCCTGGGCTAGCCTGGAGCAGCTCACTTGAGGCAGCCTCTCTAAAACAGGGGGTTGGACCAGATGCCTCCTGCTCAAGCCCAGACTGCTCTCCTCTCAAACACTAGAGGGCGCCATGGACACACCGGCAAACTGACACGGGGCAGCTCGTAAGCCCAGGCAGGGCAGGTGAGCTCCCAGCCACCACAAGGGCAAGGCAGCAGCCGTCCGGGTCTGATCACACACCCAAGGACGGAAGCCCCCGCCTATCGGAGCCATGTCCCCTCCTCTTACCTCTCTCATCCCCGAGGAGAGGCTCAGAGTGCCCCAGCATCGCTAGTCCCAGGGCAACACTCTCCTCTGTGATGAAGAGAAACCTCCCGAGAAAGCAGACAGAGCTGAGGACCTGAGTGCAAATCCTACCTCAGACACTTATGACCTTTGTGATTTGGGGAAAGTCTCAGAACTCCCCTTGGCCTCAGATCCCTCAGCTTCAAAAGGAGGGTTTAAGACACTTCCTGGCTGTGTGACCCTGAGCAAGTCACTTCACCCTGCTGACCTCCATTTCCCCATCTGTAAAATGAACTGGAGAAGAAAATGCAAACCCCTCCAGTATCTTTGCCAAGAAAACCCCAAATGGGGTCAGAGTCAGACACGACTGAAACAACTGAACAGTAAAGAATCTTTGAGGTCCCTCCCAACTCTAAGACTATAATCCTAGGCAGAGACTAATTTCATTCTAGTGAGTATAAATCCCTACTAACTACACTAGCCATCCTCTGTCTAGAACTTGATATACATTATCGAATCTGTTCCTTAACCTTTTTTTTGGGGGGGGGAGTGAGTCAATGGGGGTTAAGTGACTTGTCCAGGGTCACACAGCTAGTAAGTGTCAAGTGTCTGAGGCCGGATTTGAACTCAGATCCTCCTGACTCCAGGGCGGGTGCTCTATCCACAGCGCCACCTAGCTGCCCCCATTGAATCTGTTCCTTACAATGACCTTGGCAGAAGGCAGAGGCTCTTATTAACTCCATTTGACAAATAAAGGAAACTGAGGCTGAAAGAGCTGAGTGACTTGTCCGTTCTAGTGTCACAGAGCTAGGAAGTATCTGTGGCAAGATTTGAACCCAAGGCTTCCATGACTCCCAGCACCCCCTAGCAGCTCATTTTCTGGCAGGACTAATAGGGAGTTGTCTTTAGCTTGAGCCCAGAGCTTTGCCGTGCACCTCCCCCCGTGGCTGATGGTCAGATCTCTCTTCTCTGTGATAACTCTTCCCTACTGATTATGCTGTGGAAGCACCACCCTCCCCACTCCTCCAACTGATCACTGAATGAGGGGTCTCCTTATTACCTAAGCCAGACACTGTGAGCTGGATTTGTCCCAAGTCAGTGGTCAGCTGGCATGTATTAAGTGCCTACTATGTGCTGGGTAATGTGCTAAATAAACACTGTCCAAAGAAGGATGACCGGCACAGAGAAGGGAGGGTGAGACACATCAACACCAAGTTGAAGGAGATTTCATCATATGCGGAGATCATGTAGCCCATCCCCTCTCGTTATATATACTTTGGGGAAAACTGAGGCTCTGGAGAGGATAAGTGATTTTCCATGAAGGAAGATGAGGTAGGGACAAGATTCTAGCCTTCGAGGACCTTCTGGTGAAATGGAGAGTGGCTTTGTTCTGCTTGGCCCCAGAGAGCAGAATTAAGAGCAATGGGGCAGGGGTATTTCAGGGGGACAGATTGATGCTACCAAAAAAAAATGCCTAATAAGGAGATTTGTCCCAAAATCAAACAGGCTACCTCAGGAGGTCTCCAAACAGAGCTGGATGATTTCTTGTCAGGAATATTGCAGAGAAAACACCGATCCAGAAAAGGTTAGACTTTATGGTCTCTACCTCTGGGACTCTCCCATATCATTCAATAGAGTCCCCTCCTCATCTCGCATTGCTCAGATGCCTCCCTCACCCCTGTCTCACATGATGAAATGGCCTCACTCCTGACCAAGGTGAGTCTGTCTAAGTTACCTGTTTTAATGCTCCCATTCCATCCCATCTCCAACACACTGTCCCTTTTCTGTCTCTGTCACTTATTTTCAATCTCTCCCTCTCTACTGACTCATCCCCTACTGCCTACAGACATGCCCAGGTCTCCACCATCTTGAAAAAAAAAATTCATTTCGTCCTTCCATCTCCACTCTCATTCTATTTGCCCACCATAGTTAAATCCAAAAGGACTGTCTACAATAGGGGCTTCCATTTCTCTCCTCTCTTACTAGCCCCTTACAATCCAGCTCCTGATCTTATCATTCCACCAGGACTACTCTCTCCAAAGTGACCAATGGTCCAGCTGCCAAATCCAATGTCTTCTTCTCCATTCTCCTTCTCCTTGGCCTCTCTGCAGCCTTGGACATTGTCCATCCCTCTGTCCTCCCAGATCCTCTCTTCAGGTTTTCAAGACTCTCTCTCTGTGTCTGTCTCTCCCTCTCTGCTCTCTCTTTCCTCTCTCTCTCTCTCCCTCCCTCCCCTCTCCTTTTCTCTTCTCTCTCCTCTCCTCTTCTCATTCTCCTCTCTCCTCTCTGTCTCTCCTCTCCTCTCTCCCTCTCTCCTTTCTTCCTCTCCCTCTCCCTTCTCTCTCTTCTCTCTCTCTCTCTCTCTCTCTCTCTCTCTCTCTCTCTCTCTCTCCCCTCTTTTTCTCCCTCCCTCCCCTCTTCTTTTCTCTTCTCTCTCCTCTCCTCTTCTTTCTCCTCTCTCCTCTCTCTCTTCTCTCTGTCTCTCCTCTCCTCTCTCCCTCTCTCCTTTCTTCCTCTCCCTCTCCCTTCTCTCTCCCCTCTCTTTCTCTCCTTTTCTCTTTCTATTCTCCTCCCTTCTCTGTCCCCTTCACTGGATTCTCCTGATCACACCATCTAGCTGTAGGTGTCCCTCAGAGCTCAGTATTGGACTCTCCTTCTCTTCTACTTCACTGGGTGATTTCGTGCACTTCCATGGATTTAATTACCATCTCTATAATGATGATTCTCTAACCCACTTGTCTTTGAGGATCAGATTATCTAATTTTCAATTGATCTTTAATCTCTCTTTCAATTGTCCATTATTGAATGTAACTTTTATTGCATTATGATCTGAAAAGGATGTTTACTATTTCTGCTTTTCTGCATCTGGCTGTGAGGTTTGTATGCCCTAATACATGGCCAGCATTTGTGTAGGTCCCTCTAATGATGCTTCTCAAATCTACCTTTCTGGCTCTCTGATTTCCAAATGCCTTTCAGAGGTCTCAGCTGGAGACACCTGACACTTACTCTATCCAAACCAGAATTCATCATCTTTCCCCCTAACCCCAGCCTTCCCTATCATTATATAGGGCCATACCCTCCTCCCAGTCCCTCAGGCTCCCCAACCAGGAGTCATGCTGGACTCCTCACTAGCTCTCAGCAGCTACAGCCAAGCTGTTGCCAAGGCTGCCATATGTCACCTTTGCAACAAGCAATATGCCTCTCAAATGCTCCTTTTGTCTGGTGCAGGCCCTCATCACCCCCCACACACACTACTGCGACAAGTGCTGGAGGCTCTGCCTGCCCAGATCCAGCCTCCATTCAGCTTCCAAAATGATCTCCCTAAACCACAAGTCTGACCATGCCCCTCCTCCCCCCCCCACACCCCCCCAAAACTCAATAAACTCCAGTGACTCCCTATCACCTCCAGGAGCAAATTCAAAATGCTCAGTTGGCATTCAAGGCCTCTGATAACCCAGCTCTCCTATCTTTCCAGTCTTTGTTTACCTTCTCACATACCTTCTAATCTAGTGCCCTGGGCCCCCTGGCTGTTGTACAGAAAAGACACTCCATCTTTTGGCTCTAGGCATTCTCTCAAGCTGATCACTGACCTCCCCGGCTCCTTTAAGTTCCAATTAACATCCACTTCCTACAGGAAGCTTTCCCCTCTGAATTCCTATGCCTCCCCTCTATTAATTATCTTATTATTATTATCTATTATTTATCCTGTCTATAACTTGCTTTGTGAATATTTGTTTACCTGCTGTCTCCTCCATTAGATCATAAGCAGGAACTATATTTTGCCTCTTGTATGCCCAGTGTTTAGCGCAGTGCCTGGCACACAGTAAGTGCTCAATACATGTTTATGGAATTGAAATTCATGGACAGGAAGAGGGGTGAAAAGTTAAGTACAGTGTTGTGCTCACCCTCTGGGGCCCCTTAAAGGAGCAGCTTTCTGAATCTGAGCAGGCTGTTGTCTTTCCAAGACTGGCTTTGGGTGTGGAAAGGGACAGGACAGAAAGGGGAGGAGGGAAGGTTTTTTCCTGAAAATAAGGTGTGTGTGTGTGTGTGTGTGTGTGTGTGAGAGAGAGAGAGACAGAGACAGAGACAGAGACAGAGACAGAGACACAGAGACACAGAGAGAGACAGAGAAAAAGGAAAAGGAAAAGGAGAGAGAAAGAAGGGAGAGGAGCGAGAGAAAGAAAAGGAAAGAGAGAGAAGGGAGACGGAGAAGAAAGGAGAGAGAGAAGGAAGAGAGAGAGGAGAGAGAAGGGAGATGGAGAGGAAGAAAGGAGAGAGAGAAGGGGAGAGAGAGAGAGAGAGAGAGAGAGAGAGAGAGAGAGAGAGAGAATGTGTGTGGATATGTGACTGTGTGTGATTAGATTAGGAGTGATGGGGTTCCCTTATTATTATTTGGGGAAGCAGGGAACCAACTTATGATTTCACCAGGAAAAGAAATTTCCTGCTCAGGAATTTCCTGTATTTCAGGCTAGATATAGGGAACTCTCACCGGGAAAACCCTCTACTAATGCAGGCAGGCATCTGCTCTGCCACTGACCATCTTAGAGAGCTTCCTGGGATACTGAGGGGTGAAGGGACTTGCCCAGGGTCACACAGTCAGTGGGTGTCAGAGCTGGACTAGGGCCCAGATCTTTATGACCACACTCCCTCCAAGGCTTTCCTCAAGAGAAGGGGCACCAGATGACAAGAGAAGAGTTTCCGTTTTAGGCTCAGGCTTTGGCCAAGGCCTGGATGATCGCGGCACTATCTGGGAATGGGACCAGAGGCTTGTGGCATTCTCCATAGAGGGGTGAGACTGGTGAACTGCCCAGCCAGGCCCAGGGGAATCTTTTACTGATCCTGCTGGCCTCACTCTTGGATATTGTTTCTGAGCTTATAGTTTCCCCTTCCCCTGTGAAGAGACCTCCGACACAGCATGTATGTGGTCTGGAAGGGTGGTAGAGGGGGTGAAGAAAAGGAGTGGAAGCAGTGAGCCCCAGAAGGGTGGGGCAGCAGCAGCAGCAGCAGAAGAGGGTGGGGGGGGCACAGATGGATAGGGCTCAGGTGTGCCCCATACAGGCATGAGGCTCCAGGCCCAGAAGGACCAGAGCATGTTAGACCAAGGCATTGGGCAGCCAGTGCCGCCAGGGCCAGGGTGCCTCCAGGGCCAGGGTGCCTCCAGGGCCAGGGTGGCCCCAGGACAGTTTCACAAAGGCCCTGGGTCCTCAGCACTGACTCTCGGCCCGCTCCGGAAGCTGAGGCTCCTCGGGTGACCAGTCCACTACAAAGCCAAAGCCGGGTCCTGGGAGGTGGGGCCAGTGGAGGAGGCAGGAGGCAGCGGAGAAGAGGAGAGGCCTCGTGAGGACCCCAGCCCACACTTACCTTTGAACTCCTAGAGGGGGCGGCTCTGTGATGTCCACAGTATTAATAAAGGAGACCGCCTTGGAGCCCCCATAGGAAGGCGACCGCGGCATTCCGGAGGGGAAGGTGGGGACTTGATGGGCCGGGGACATGTAGGGGCCAGCGGTGCCCCGGCCCTGCAGCGTCTGGTGGCTCTGAACGTTATTGTTGGCCAAGTCGGCCTGGAGGGAGGTGGTGGAAGTCCTCGGGGCGCGCGCCATGACCCCCGAGAGGGAGGACAGAGATGACTGGAGCAAGGGGCTCCTGGCGCCAAAGCCTCCGGCCGACGTCAGGTTCTCCCGGGAGCCACAGGGCAGGGCCAGGCTGCGGGGGTCGTCGGACGACAGCGTGCTGACCTGCTGGAGGCTGTACGAGCTGGGGGTGTCATAGACCCCGGAATCGCCAAACACGGAGTCCGGGTGCGAGTGCAGCAGCTTCTCCCTCTCCTCCATCTCTTTGCGCTCCTGGATGGAAGCCATGATGGTCTTGGAGAGGTTGTCGTAGCGCACCGGAGAAGGGTCCCGGGGGTGCGAGCCGGGCGCGCCCCCGCCCAGGACGGGGCTGAAGCTGCGGGGCCCGGGCCGCTGCAGCTCCCCCCCGCGCAGGTGGCACACCTTGGCCGACAGGTAGGGCGAGTGGTAGCCCGCCGAGCTGACCACCGAGTGCGCCGGGCACTTGCGGCCCGCCGGCGACATGGGGTTCAACAAGCTGTCGTAGGACAGGCTGCTGTTGCGGTTAGACAGGGAGTTGGGAGAAAAGATGGTCTTGTAGGGGGTGGGGGGGGCTCCCTCGGGCTTCAGAGCATGCAGGGCCACTTGATCCGGCCCTTGCCTGCCGGCCGACTTCAGGCTCAGGGAGCGCGAGTTGGCGGCATAGGAATCCATGTGCAGCGGGGACGACTGATAGGTCTTGTGAAGGGCACTCCGGTGGTAGTCGGGGAGGTCCAGGTTGGGCTCCGACTGGTAGTCGAGGGTGCCAGCATCACCCTCCCCCAGGCTGCCGTCCTGAAGCGTGATCTAGGAGATAGCAAGAGGCGGGCTTAAAAAGTGATGGATGGTGATGGAAAAGGCTCTCCAGGTCCAGGAAAAAAGGAACTGGAATACGGATGCTGATTGGACCGTACCATTTCTTTGGGTTTGGGCGCTGTTGTTTTTCTGTTTTGAGTTTTCTCCTTTTTTCTCTGATTCTTTTCGTATAACATGACTAATGCAGAAGTATGTTTAATGTTATTATATATATATATATATATATGTGTGTGTATATATATATATGTGTGTGTATATATATATGTGTGTGTGTATATATATATGTGTGTGTATATATATGTGTGTGTGTGTATATATATATATATATATATATATATATATATATATATATATATATATAAAACCTATATCAGATTACCTGCTGTCTAGGGGAGGGGTTGAGGGAGGGCAGGGAGGGAGAAAAATTTGAAATTGGAAATCTTATATAAACAAATGTTGAAAACTATCTCTACATGTAACTGGAAAATAATAAAATACTTTTATTTTAAAAAAAAAGAAAAAATCATTTGAATAAGATCAGAGACAATGGGGGCAGCTAGGTGTCACAGTGAATAGAGCACTGGCCTTGGATTCAGGAGGACCTGAGTTCAAATCCGGCCTCAGACACTTGACACTTACTAGCTGTGTGACCCTGGGCAAGTCACTTAACCCCCATTGCCTCGCCAAAAAAAAGGATCAGAGACAATGTATTGCCATGGTTTGTCTTCTGGTTTTGAGGTCAAGACAATTGGATGTAGGCCAGTCTTTTTCATTAAATAGATATATGACCTTGGGAAGTAATAATTTTTTATTCTTATTTTTCTCATCTATTAAATCAGGATCTTGGACAAAAAAAAAAAGTGATTGATGGCTCCCCAGTAAGAGCAGCCAGGCTGTGGGAAAGAGCCCCAGCCTTGGAGGAAAGGACTCAGACCTCAGCTCTACCACTTCAAGGATGTGTGGCCCTGGGCAGCTCACCTCTCCTCCTCAGCTCCTCTCTAGGAGATAAAGGGATCGGACCAGATAACCTTGGAGGAACCTCAGTCTTGACAGTCCCAATTCTGTTCTGAGGCCCCTCCCAGCCCTGCCATCCCCTGTTCTAAGGCCCCTCCCAGCCCTGACATCCCCTGTTCTAAGGCTCCTCCCAGCTCTGACATCCTCTGTTCTAGGGCCCCTCCCAGCCCTCCCATCCCATCCCCTGTTCTAAGACCCCTCCCAGCTCTAACAGTCCCTGTTCCAAGGTCCCTTCCAGTTCTGACATTCCCTATTCTAGGGAGTCTCCCAGTTTGGATGTTCTGTGACTTGTCCAAGCAAGGGAGTCCAGAAAAGTCTGGGCAATTCCTCACCTGGTCAGCTGTGGCATGGTAGTGAATCTTGGAATTATTGGTGAAGCCAGGCCGATACTTGTACATGGCAGGAGTCGGGGGGCTGGTCAGTTTAGGGGACAGGCCACCCTCTGGGGAGAAAGACAGACAGACTCACCCAGCAAGGCCAAGAATACTTGTGGGCCTCAGGAAGGTGGGGCCTGAAGGGGACTGAATCGTGAGCAGCCGTGCAGGGCAGAGGAGGCTGCCAATTGTTGAGCCTGCCTCAAGGCCGGCATCGTGATGGGAGAGCTTGAGGACTGGCCACAGCCCAAGCATACCCCAGCCCAGCCTCATGGAGCCTGGCTCTCTCTGGGCAGTTGGCCCCCTTCCTCCTGCATCCTATTGTTTCCCTCTCTCCGTCTCTCTTCTCCCCTGTCCACTTCTCCCTTTCTCCTCTTCCTTTCGCCCTCCCTCTTTATCTCTTCCTCTCTTTTCTCCCACTTCTTCTTCACCTTCCCTCTTCTGCCCTTCCCAGCCCCATCCCTCTCATCACCTCTTCCTTTTTCCTTTTTTCCTCCCTTGCTCTCCTTTTCCTCTTCCCTCTCTCCTCCCTCTCCCTCCCCATCCCTCCTTTCTTTTCCTTTCCTTCTCTCTTCCCCCCTCTTCCTTCCTTCTCTCTTGTTCTTCCGCTTTCCCTCCCTTGGCCCCTATCAGGTTCCCAAAAGGTTGCCTTGCTGCTTTGGCCCAGGCAAGGACAGCCCAACCTTACTCACCATCGCTGCTCCCCTGAAGCTCAGTGTACTTGCCAGACTCTCCCTTGGGAGGCAGGGGAGGCTGCAGGTCCAGGGACTTTTCATCCAGGCCTCCCAGGCTAATCTTGGACTGAATCAGAGAGTTAGCGGTCAGAGGCCCCAGCCAGACTGCTTAGCCCTTTGCCCTCCTGACTGAAAAGCCCAAGGAGCAAGGGGTCACCTGGGAAAGCCCCCTTTCCCTGGGCATCCCAACCCCACCCCAGTCTCACCTAACACCCCTTGGACTTTGGGTGTGAGTGCCGCCATCCTTCATCCCCCCACACCAAGATGGGTTTGCTTTAATTGCCCTCTCTCTACCCCCAACCTCTCTGGCCTCCACTCCCCAGGATCCTCCTTGCCTCCTGGTCTCAAAAGAAGAAGCATATGTGGACACCATTATCCCAGGGGATGCTCACAGCAGCCCTTTGAGGAAACAAGCTGTCGTTATTTGTACTTATTTGAGACAACTGAGCTTTACCAAAGGGAAGCCCCCTGCCCAGGCTCACACAAGACTGAAACTCAAGTCTGGCACTCATAAGCCAGTTCCTTTTCCACACCAGCTAGTGAGTGTCTGTAGCAGAGCTCCCATACATAGGCCCAGGGGGACAGGCCTGGACCCTGCCTCACCTTGCTGCGGCTCAAGCTGGTCTGGATTCCATTGTCACTGACCTTCACTGAGACCTGCCTGTCGGAGAGATCAGGTCGCAGAAACGGGGGCTTCACGCTCACGGCCAGCTTCAACTTGGGCTCTGCCACATACCTGGAGGGGTCAGAGAGAGGACTGGTGGGAACGGCGCCCACCTGCCCCCATCTTCAGTGGGGACGGGCCCAGGAGAGCGGTGCCCAGGGAGGAAGGGAGGGGATAATGGGCTTGTGGGATTTCGAGCTGAAAGGAGCTCCAGGAACCGAGAAATCTACCATCAGAGCTGGCGTCCAAGCCCGTCACTTTACAGGTAGGGCGCTGAGGAGCAAGGACTTGCCCCCAGTCACACAGGTAGGAAGTAGCAGAGCCAGGATCTGAACTTAGACGTCATGACCTGAGAGTTCAACGTTCTTTCCACTCCAGTGGGCTGTTTCCCTTATCTTAAAAATGAATGGGGCGGCTAGGTGGCGCAGTGGATAGAGAACCGGCCCTGGAGTCAGGAGTACCTGAGTTCAAATCCGGCCTCAGACACTTACTAGCTGTGTGACCCTGGGCAAGTCACTTAACCCCAATTGCCTCACTAAAAAAAAAAAAAGAAAAAGAAAAAAAAATGAATGGGGGGGGTACAGCTAGGTGGCACAGTGGATAAAGCACTGGCCCTGGATTCAGGAGGACCTGAGTTCAAATTCGGCCTCTGACATGTGACACTTACTAGCTGTGTGGCCTTGGGCAAGTCACTTAACCCTCATTGCCCTGCCTTAAAAAAAAAATCAAGGGGGGCAGCTAGGTGGCACAGTGGATAGAGCACTGGCCCTGGATTCAGGAGGACCTGAGTTCAAATTCGGCCTCTGACACGTGACACTTACTAGCTGTGTGACCTTGGGCAAGTCATTTAACCCCAGTTGCCTCACCCCCCCCAAAAAAATGAAGGGATCGGTTTTGGATGGTGTGTGGGGTCCTTTTCAGATCCTCATCCTCCTTTCCCTCTCCAAAGGTGAGAATCTTAGGCCCAGACAGATGAAATGACTCGTCCACAGCCACAAAGGCAGAGCTAGGATACAAACATACGTTGTATAACTCTACCTCTAGGGCTTTTTCTACTTCAAGAAGAGACGAAAAGAGAAGAAGGAAATCAGATCAATGAAGAAAGAAAAGATGGAGAGGAGAGAGAAGAGAAAAAGGGAAGGAGAGAACAGGGAAAGAAGAGGATGAAGGAAGAAAGAAAAAATGGAAGGGGAGGGGCAGGGGAGAAGTAGGGGAAAGGAGGAAAGAAGGAGGAGGGGGGAGCAAGAGAAAAGAGGCTAAGAAGAGTAAGAAGGGAAAGAGTAGAAAGAAGGAGGGAGGGGCAGCTAGATGGTGCAGTGGATAAGCACCAGCCCTGGATTCAGGAGTACCTGAGTTCAAATTTCAGACACTTACTAGCTGTGTGACCCTGGGCAAGTCACTTAACCCCAATTGCCTCACCAAAAAATAAATAAATGAATTTAAAAAAGAAAGAAAGAAAGAAAGAAAGAAAGAAAGAAAGAAAATAATAGGAAGGAGGGAAATAGGAGGGGAAAACCAGGAGCAAAGAGAGGCTGAGCCCTGAGCCAACAGAGACTTTCTGATTAGTCTCTGTAAGACTGGGTCTCATGATCTCCCAGGAGGATGGCACTGGGGGGCTCCCAGCAGCTCCACTGCAGCCCAGCCTAAGCAGGGAGGGGACAGCTGACCAAAGGCCAGGGTTGATCCCAGATGAGAGACGACTTGGAACAGGGCCGAGCAGGGAGAAGAAGGGAGAAGAAGAGATGTTGGGGGTGGGAGAGAGACAGGAACTCAGGTCCAGCTCTCTCTGCGCCCACGGCACAGTGACCCCATCGTTAGTCATCACTGGCTTGTCTGATAAGGTCTCTCCGTGTGGGGATCAAGGTCAAGGTCAAGGACAGGAAGGAAGTCCAGGAGCTCATTACTGTGCAGGAAGGTATGAGTGGATGGTGTGTGCACAGTGGGGTCTAGGGTTTCATTTGTGAAGGTGCATTTGTGCAACAGGATGTGAGCCTGTGTGTAAGGGACTGCATGCAATACAATTCCACTCGTGCATGGAAGTGATAAAAATGTGTGCTCCATTTCCATGTGGTTTTGGTCTGTCCATCTCTGCACCTGTCTGTGACCACAGAAGCCCCAAGGCGAGCTGACCACTGACCACGGACAGCGCTCTCAGGCCATAGATTGGCCAGTCACTGACCGAGGGCCTCCAGGACCAAGGACACCTGACCACTGGCCACAGTCAGAGATGACAGCAAGGCATCCTGGGACTTTGAGCTGGAAGGAACCTCAGAACGCCCTCCTAAAAATCAGAGGGGTCCAAGCGTGAGTGCCCTGGGTCACCCCAAGGCGGGCACTCATCTATCAGCAATGCGAGAACCACTGGCTGGGTGTGTTGCCGTGGGGATTGGACAAGGCGGCCACCAAGGCCCCGTCAGGCTCGATGTTGTGATTCTGTGACCAGCCAGTCCAACACCCTCATTTACAGATGTCCCAGAGTACGGAAGAGATTTGTGCAGAGTTATTATAGAACCAATGCTAAAGAGACCTAGAGCCCACTGAGTCCAACCCTTCCATTTTACAGATGAAAAAACAGGCTGAGGGAGATGAAGGAACTTGCAGGTCGTAAGCATCACACACAGGATTTGAACCTGGGTCCCCTGGTTCCAGAGCCAGTGCTTCCCCCACCCCCAGACCAATTAATAAGTGGCAGAACCAGAATCTGAAACTGGGTCCTTAGAGTCTGGCATTCTTTAGAAGGCACTGAATGGGGGCAGCTAGGTGGCGCAGTGGATAAAGCACCAGCCCTGGATTCAGGTGTACCTGAGTTCAAATCTGGCCTCAGACACTTGACACTTACTAGCTGTGTGACCCTGGGCAAGTCACTTAACCCCCACTGCCCTGCCAAAAAAAAAAAACACAACACAAACAAACAAACAAACAAAAAGAAGGCACCGAATGATGAGGATCCAGAGGGCACAGACACCCAGATTTCCTTCACCTGGGGGGGGGGCCCAACGCACACAGAGCTCTACCTTACCTGGGTGCCAGCGGGCTACAAAGTACATGCTCTACATTCCCATAGCATCCACGAGTGAACGGATTAACGCCTCCACGGAACTTGCCTGTCACCTGCAAAAAGATTCACGTCACCCCCAACCCATTAGGCCTGGGTCTGTGTCGCTTCATTTCTCTGAGACTCAGTTTCTTTCCTCCTTTGTATAATGGGAATAGCGGCCCCTCCCTCCTGGGGCTCTTGGGAAGATCAAGTGAGAGAAGGATAAGAAATGCGAGCTGAGACACCATCAGAAGGAGGCCAGACAGAGCTCCAGGAGCAGGAGACCTCAGAGCGCAAGTGCGCCGACCCCTCATCTTACAGAGGAAGAAACGTGAGCATCCGAGGTGAGATCTGAGCCCCAGGCTTCTGACTCCGGAGCCAGGCTTTTCTGATGATGGAGAGTGACATGTTGGGGATCCCGGAGCAAACTGGGATTATTTACACCCATTTTACACATGGGGAAGTTGAGACTCAGAGAGGGGAGACCCATGGCATGACCATCCCAGCAGACTTTTATACCAGATAATTAATTCCCCATATTTATCTAACACTTTGGTGCCACAGAAGGTCTGCTTTCCTTAAAACAACCACTTGAGACAAGGAAGATGTACAAAGGTTACTATCACCATTTTACAAATAGGCTGGGAGGGGCTTGCCCAGGATCCCCTGGCTCCTAGGAGCCTCTAAACCCAGGGGGCTTCGCACCCACCCACACACACCCACCTCTTCTTCCCCGATTCCTGCAAAGCTGAGTCCCTACCTGCTCATTGGTGGTACGGCCCCGGGCCACCAGGACAATATGGAAGCCAGTGAGGCCGATGACAGGAATGAAGAAGAGGCCGGCCACACACATGACCGCCATTCTGGGAGGCATTAAGGTAAATGTCCATTTGAGGAGGGGAGAGGAGGGAGATGGGAGCCCAACAAGTGGGAAACAGCAAAAATTGGAGCCTGGGACAGGCAGCTCCCCTTGTGGGCCCTGGGATGGGAGCCAGCCTCTCCTAGACCCGACTAGGGTCCCGGGAAGATGGCAGGACACCGAGCCCATTCCCCAGCTGCGATGACCCATGGGGAGGAGTTATCATCCCCGGAGTATTAGAGGCTAATGTCTCATAGTTATCTCTGACCAACACCACCACCACCCTCCCCAGGGGAAGAGAAGGAAGGCATGGGAAGGAATGGGAGGAAGGAAGAAGAAAATGAAGGAGGAAGGAGGGGTAAAGAAAGAGGAGAAGGAAATGAGGGGAAGAAGGAAGGAAACAAGGATGGGAAGGAGGAAAGGAAGACAGGGAAAAGGGAAGGGAGGTAGAGGAGGAGGAGGAAGAGGAAGGAAGGGATGGCAAAGGAGAGGAGGAAAGACAGAGAAGGAGGTGAGGGAAGGGGAAAGGAAGGGAGGCGGCAGGGGCGGGCCAAGGGGCAAGGATACGTGATGGCTGTGTGGGCTGCCCCTAGCTGTTCAGGGTGGTGGAGAACAAAGACCATCCCAAAGGCAAACACGCCGACCATGTGTGCACTGAGGGACAGCAAAAAGAGGAAAAAGTATCTGTAGTTGCGCCTCCCGATGCAGTTGTTGACCCAGGGGCAGTGATGGTCAAAGTCCTGCAGGGGAAAGAGAGGAGGAGGAGGAGAGAGGGAGACAGAGAAAGAGAAGACAGAAAGAGCAAGACAAAAAGAGAGAAGAGGGAAAAGAGAGAAAGGAGAGGGAAGAAAAAGAAGAAGAAGAAGAAGAAGAAGAAGAAGAAGAAGAAGAAGAAGAAGAAGAAGAAGGGGAAGAAGAAGGGGAAGGGGAAGGGAGAGGAGGAGGAGGAGAAGGAGGAGAAGAAAGAAAGAAAGAAAAAAAGAAAGAAAGAAGACAGAGGATGAGGAGGAGGAAGAGAGAGGGAGACAGAGAGAAAGAGGAAACCAAAAGAAAAAGACAAAGAGAGAAGAAAGAGAAGGAGAGAGAGAGAGAGAGAGAGAGAGAGAGAGAGAGAGAGAAGACAGTCAGGTATTGCTGACCATGGGGCCATGATCCCTCCACTAGCCCACCAGCTCTCTCCCAGGCCTCAAGCCATGTGCCTCAGGCTATAGGGGGGCTGAAGAGGCCTCTGATTGTAAGGCAGCTGAGGGGAAAGGCTGGAGCCCAGAACTTGAATCAGGAAGGCCTGGGTTCAAATCCTGCCTCTTCCACTTACAGCTGGGGCACACCACTGGCTGTGCCTCTCTCACCTCAGGGTCCTCATCTTATCTCCATAAAATTGGGTAAGAGTAGTACCTGCTAAACAGATGCCCTAGGAGACTCCAGTGAGATAATGCACTGAGGCATCCCACCAGTGCCTGATGGTGGTAATAGTGATGTGACTAGCAGCAAAACCCCAAGACCCAGAGCTGGAAAGGACCTGAAGTGATCATTGAGTCCAGGCCCCTGCACGTGTGGGCATGTGGGCAGTGGAGGCAAAGCCCTGAATATTCACCATGATACACAGAGCTGAGAGTACCTACTATGCGCCAGGCGCTGGAGACAAAGAGACAAAAGAGGGTCAGTCCCTGCTCTCGGGGCCTTTGTCTTCTAAGAGGAAATCCCCCCCACCTGCCTTTATGGAAACTGAGGCCCACCGAGCCTAAGTGACCTGCCCCAAATCAAAGAGCAGTGAGGCTCAGAGCAGGGACTCCGAGCCAGGACCCCTTGTGCTTTATCAGGAGACCCAGCCCATGGATACCCATTCTCCAGGTCAGTGATTTCCAGAGTGAAGAGCTCCTTCCCTCAGACCAAGAAGAGAGATGGCTGGGGCCGGTTGGAGGGAGAGCTGGTCAGGCCGGTGTCTGGAAATGTCTGGAAGGCGGCCCCACAGAAGAGGGATTAGCCTGGTTCTGCTTGACCCCAGAAGCAATGGAGGAATAGGAGGACCAGGGAGAAGAGGCTGATTTGGGCTGCATAGAAGAGAAAGGTCCCTCACATGGAGAACTGTCCAAAAGCAGGGGAGCCTCTTCTGAGATCCCTGCTCCTCTCTGAGAACCTGCCCCTCTTCCTGGAGGTGCCGGGCCTGGAGTCAGGAACTCCCTGAATCCAAATCTGGCTGCAGACATTTACTAGCTGTGTGACCACTTCCGCTTCACTGACTACACTAAAGCTTTTGGTGGTGTGGATCACAACAAAACATGGCCAGTCCTCAAAGAGATCAGATGGGGCAGCTAGGTGGTGCAGTGGATAAAGCACCGGCCCTGGATTCAGGAGGACCTGAGTTCAAATCCGGCCTCAGACAGGTGACACTTATTAGCTGTGTGACCCTGGGCAAGTCACTTAACCCCCATTGCCCTGCCAAAAATAAAAATAAAAAGAGATAGGAGGACCAGATCATCCTATTTGCCTCCTGAGGAACCTCTATGTGGTCTAAGAAGCAACCGTTAGCTATTGGAAATGGGGAGGACAAGGCAGTATACTGTCCTCTTATTAATTTAACTTCCATGCAGAGTACATCATGCAAAATGCTGGGCTGGTGAATCAAAAGAAATATCAATGATCCGAGCTGCGCAGATGATACCCCTTGGATGCAGGAAGTGCAGAGAAATGAAGAAGCCTCTTGATGAAGGCGAAAGAAGAGAGTGTGAAAGTCTGCTTGAAGCTAACATTAGAAAAACTGAGAATGGGGCCGCTAGGTGGCGCAGTGGATAGAGCACCGGCCCTGGAGTCAGGAGGACCTGAGTTCAAATCCGACCTCAGACACTTAACACTTTACTAGCTGTGAGACTCTGGGCAAGTCACTTAACCCCATTTGCCTCCCTAAAAAACAACAACAAAAAAACCCTGAGATCTTGGCAACTGACCCCTTTACCTCCTGGCAAACAGAGGGAGAAGAAATGTAAGCAGGGTCAGATTCTTTATTCTTGTAGACACAGACTGCAGCCATGAAATTGCTCCTTGGAAGGAAAGCTCTGGCAAATCTGGACAACAGACCGAGAAGCAGAGACATCACCTTGCCCACCAAGATCTATATGGTCAAAGTTGTGGTTTTTCCAGTAGCGATGAATGGCTGTGAGAGTTGGACTATAAGTAAAGCTGAAGAATCACGGGGCTGGAGAAGACTTTGGAAAGGCCCTTGGACAGAAGGAGGTCAAATCAGTCCATCCTTATTTATTTATTTATTCATTCATTCATTCATTCATCCATTTATTTATTTAGTTAGTTTTTTTGTGTGTGTGTTTTTTGTTTTTTTTTGTGAGGCAATTGGGGTTAAGTGACTTGCCCAGGGTCACACAGCTAGTAAGTGTTAAGTGTCTTAGGCCGGATTTGAACTCAGGTCCTCCTGAATCCAGGGCCGGTGCTCTATCCACTGTGCCACCTAGCTGCCCCCTTCCCTCCTATGTCTTTGCCATAAATTAATTCAGACCATTCACTGGAAGGTCAAATACCACATAATGAGCAGATGGGACTCATTGGGTAAGACTGAGGACAAAGGGAACAGGGAACGGCTGAGGATGAGATGGTGAGAGAGCATCATGGGAGCCAAGAACATGCGCTTGGACAGACTTGGAGAGATAGCGGAGGATGGAAGGGCCCATGGGACCACAAAGAGTCGGACAAGAAGTGATGAGGGCCTCCACCAGGTGGCAGCCGCGTGACCAGAGAGAGAAGGATGTATGTGGGACACACCACGAAGGTAGAAATGAAAAGATGCGAGTGTGAGAGAGGACCCTCAGGAGTCAAGGATGGCCCCAAAGTCGCCAGTCTGGGTGACTTGGAGGATCGTGGGGGCTTCAGCAGCAATAGAGAAGTTGGGCAGGGAGGGGTGGTTTAGGGAACAATAATGACCGGTTTGGAACATGCTGAGTTAGCAATGGCCAAGGAATAGCCAGTAGAAATGTCCAGCAGGCAGTGAGATCTGGACATGACCCCATTCTGGGGGCCCGGCCCCCACCTGGCTTGAGAAACGTAGTGTCAGATCAGCAGACCAAGAGAAGAGCATGCAGGGTAATACAGTCCCTCTCTGGGTGCATAGCCAACCCCTGTATTTACATTGTCCAGAGCTCCGCGGGAGAGCCAGCTGGGCTCACCCCAGCCCCTTGGCACAGGACTCCTTGCTGGCTCAGTCTTTGGGCCCCAGCATCAGGAGGCTGGTTATTGAGTGTAGTCCCCTGCCATCAGAGGGCATTCAGACCTCAGGGCTCAAGTCAATTGATCTAGAATTCTAATACCTAGAATCACAGGATACTGGTACTGGAAAAACTTTAGAAGATGGACTAGGGAATGTCAGGGCTAGGAGGGGCCTTAGAATAGGGGATGTCAGGGCTGGAAGGGGACTTAAAACAAGGGATGCCAGACCTGGGAGGGTCTTTAGAACAAGGGATGTCAGAGCTGGGAGGGGGCTTAGAACAGGGGATGTCAGAGCTGGGAGGGGGCTTAGAACAGGGGATGTCAGAGCTGGGAGGGGGCTTAGAACAGGGGATGTCAGAGCTGGGAGGGGGCTTAGAACAGGGGATGTCAGGGCTAGGAGGGGCCTTAGAACAGGGGATGTCAGAGCTGGGAGGGGGCTTAGAACAAGGGATGTCAGAGCTGGGAGGGGGCTTAGAACAGGGGATGTGGGAGCATGAGGTTGGGCAGTCCTGGAAAAGAAAACAAAGGATCTCAGAGCTGGAAGGGCTGCTTAAGAGATGATTTAATCCAACTCTCTCATTTTGTGTCCATAGAGAGGGAAAGGGTCACAGCCACGAGACTTGAACCCGGGGCCTGTAGACTTGGGCTTAGCCCTCTCCAAGCCTGGCTACCCTGCAGAAGCGCTGCCACCTCTGACCAAATTAGGGTTATTGAAACAATGATTGAACAAGCCATGAGCGTCCGGCGCCCAGAATACACAAGGTGGTTGTCCCCCTGACTTCTGGCTGTCCCGGTCAGGCCACATCAGGACTGACGCTCGGCCATGGGCACCACACTCTGGGGGAGCCACCGACAAACTTTAGGGCCACCAGCACGGCTTCAGTGTGAGGAAAAGGTGAAGAAACAGAGAATGTTTTGTCCAAGAGAAGGTTCAGGCGGTGCATAAGATCTCTCCTTGGAAAAGTTCAAGTATCAGCCGAGAGGGTTAGTTAGCAAGAGCCACAGGGCAAAAGCGATTCATGCGAGTCACAGGGGGATGACTTTGGAAAACATAAGGAACAAGCTGGCAAGAGGGTTATCACTGGGGGTCTCCATATGGACTCCCACTCAATGTCAGTTAGTCAACTAAACACCTACTATGTGCCAGGCCCTGCACTGAGCCCCAGGGATACAAAGAAGGTCAGGATTGGTCCCTGCTGCCAAGGAGCTCCCGGTCTAACGGGGAAGGGGAAGGTGGTGTCTTGTCTGGGGAATGGATTCCTACAATGGCCTCTGGGAAGGTCACCTCCCAACCCTAGTAGTCTCTGTTTTCATAGGACACTGCTATCCCTCACCCACTGGTGCCCACCCTGGTGCCCACAGCCAAAGACAGTCATAAGTAGACATTTAATCGATGCTTATTTGTTGAATGAACAAACGAATGAATGAACGAAGAAAAAAGGCCTTAGGAATAAGACTGCATTCCAAAGGAGCCAGGCAGCTAAATACAAGTCACTTTCTTTGGATGAGTCTAAATGTCCTTCTCTATAAAATGAGACTCAATGACCTTGAGGTGTGCGATGACAGACTTGGAGCTAAATGGGCCTTCACAGTCTTTGTCCAACAGCCTCGTCTTGGGGAGGAAGAAGCAGAGGGGCCCGAGAGGACAACTGGATTTGAAGCCAGGCCCTTTGACTCGGAATTCAGTTGTCTTAACACCCACGGTGGGCGCTGGATCCCTTTGTCTCCTCCTGACGCCAACTCCCGTCTCCATGTTCCCGGGCTCCTCCTCCCTCTACCTGTGTCCAGAGCTCGAGCCAGCCCCAGGCCCCCCGGTTGTTGGCTCAGTGGTTCAGGCTTCCCCAGGCCCCCAGCCCAGCCCCAGGTCCCCCCAGTTGCTCGATAGATGGCGCAGGCCTCCCCCTCACTCCCTGCTCCCCGGGCTGGCCCGTTACCTCGACACAGTTGTCACAGACGCTGCAGTGAGAACAGCGAGGGGGCCTGTAGAAATGGCAGGTGCCACACCACTTCATCCGCACTTGGATCCCCTTGATCTCCACGTTCTTGTAGAGCGGCGCCCGGAAGTCATCCTCCTTGTCCTCATCCTCACCCGCTGCTCACGCCCCAAAAGACAAAGTCAAGGAGCAGAGTTACTGGGGGCACCTCAGACCACCCAGGAGATGAAGCCATCGTCTCAGAGGAGGGGGACGCCCAGGGTCTGCCCCCGATCCTGGCACCAGCCTTGGAGCCTGACCCAGCCCAGAGCCCAGATGGTCAAAATCTTTGCCATCAGGGGAACTCTGGAGAGCACAAGTCCACCCTCCTCGTTCATCTGACCGAGGACAAAAATGAGGCCCAAACAGGGAAAAGGGACCTGCCCAAGGTCACACAAATAGGGGTGAAGCCAGGATTTGAACCCAGGTCAGAGATCTGAGATCATCCAGTCCAATCCCCTCATTTTACAGAGAAGGAAACTGAGGACCAGGGAAGAGAAAGGACTTTGTCTAGTGTCACCTAGGAAGTAAGGAACAGAGGCAGAATTCGAACTCAAGCCCCATATCCAAATCTAAAGCTCTTTTTGCCATGTCAGTCATCTAGTCCTAGTGGAGACCAAAGTGTGTGTGTGGGGGGGGAAGATGGGGGAGGGGAGAGAGGAGAGAGGGAAGGAATAGGGGAGGGGGGGAGAAGAGAGGGGGGAAGGGAGAGCAGGGGGAGGGCCAGCCTGTGCCCAATGTCAGGAAGAACACTGGGCAGCGTGAGGGTGCTGGGCATGAAGTCACCCTCCTGCCCATTGGAATGGAGATGCCCCAGACAAACTCCTCCACCTTCCTCCCTTTCCCTGTGGGAGTTCTGGGCTCCATCTCAGGCTTTGCTTGACTCTAAGCCCTGGGGTCTCCTAGCATGATAAATGCTCTTCTTTGGCTTAGTAGGAAGAGCATTAACTGTGGAGTCAGGACCTGGGTTCAAAGCCTAGCTCTGCAGGTGCCGCCCACTGGGCCCTACATTGGTTTTGTCTCCCTCTGTGATTCCCACCTCCACCTCTGCTCCTCACCCTTGGCCGGTGATTAGGCACCATCCCATTTCCCCTGTGGAATGCACACATGACTGAGCCAATGGCCACCTTATACCCCAGCCTACAGAAGCCCCCTAGATGTGGTGGCCACAGCCCCTGAGCCCCAGCCCATCTCCCAGTATTTCCCTGTTACCTCGAGGGAAGACCCCGGGGTCCATGAAGGTAGCCATGCTGAAGTTGGCCAACACAAAGAGGAAAACGATCCCATTGTAGATGGGGACAGCTGGGGAGATGGCTCTGGTCAGCCAGGGGCACCTGCAGAGAGAGACCAGAAATGGCTGAGATGAGTGGTGCTTCAAAAGCCAGCCAGTCCTCAGGGTCGTGGAAGCCCCACTACACAGGGTTAACTCTTGGGTAGCAAAGTATGTAATAGGGGAGCCAGAATCACTCATTTCACCAAGAAGGAGACTGAGGTTCAGAGAGGCCCAGAGCCTGGACTAAAACCTGTATCCTTGAGCCCCACTTCTCACAAGGTGACTTTACAGTTGCCCATGTTCCCCAAGGCAAGGGTCCAAAGGGTATTTTTCTTTTTCTTTTTTTTTTTTTTGTGAGGCAATTGGGGTTAAGTGACTTGCCCAGGGTCACACAGCTAGTAAGTGTTATGTGTCTGAGGCCAAATTTGAACTCAGGTCTTCCTGACTCCAAGGGCCTGTGCTCCATCCATTGTGCCACCTAGCTGCCCCCAAAGGGTATTTTTCTTCATCTTTCTCATCTCAGGCCAGAAACAAAAGGTGACATGGACAGAGGCGGATGAGATCTCAGATGACATATCGCCTCATCTGTATCTGAGTGTCAGTCCCCTCGATAGCCCTGGAGGATCTTGGGAACTCGGGCTGTCTGGACTGGGGAGACCTCCCTATGTCCAGCTTGGCCGTTTTCCTGTTACTATTCCCCCCTCTTCATACTACTTTCTCTGGAAAATATCATCAGCTCACCACATCATCACTTCTGGTAAGGAAGGATGCAAGCATGTGCTATCAGGTCTTCCTGACTCTAGTCTCAATGCTCTCTTTCTCTCTCTCTCTCTCTCTCTCTCTCTCTCTCTCTCCACTGTTTCACCTACCTGCCTGGTATACAGGAAGCACTTAATCAATGCTCCTCATTCATTTGTAACTGCCTTTTGTGGAACATTATAAAGTCTCCAGAGTGTTTTGTAAACTTTTCCATCCAAGCCCTACAAATATTGTCAGAGGTGTAGGAACTCTTCCCATGGGACCCTGAGAGTTGAACCTGTAACCCTGGTGAGAGCAAGCTCTATCTTCCTTTGCCATTTGCATCTCTAGTACTTAGCACTGTGCTTGGCACACAGTAAACACTTCATAAATGGTGTTTCCTCCATTTATTCCATTTAGAGGTGAAGAAATCGAGGCAGACAGAGGTAAAGTGACTTTTCCAGGGTCACACAGCTAGTATGTGTCAGAGGCAGGATGTCAACTCAGTTCTTTCTGACTTCAGCTGCTACACTGGCCATCCCAGACACTTGGTCACCCAACCTCCTCTGGAGGGCCTCTAGAGAGATCGCCCATCACTCCCAAGACAACCAGTTCTACCTGGTGACAGTCTGAGTTGATCGTTGGGAAGTGTTCCCTTGTGCCAAGACATAAATCTGCCTCTGGACACTTTCTCTTGACGTCTCCCTGGTCCTCAGTTTCCTTCTCTGTAAAATGAGGGAATTGGACTGGATGATCTACGATCCCTGCCTTGGGTTCAAATCCTGACTTTACCACTCTTTGTGTGACCAGCTCCATGCACCGTGATGCTAAGCTGCAGGGCAGGGAGGAAGAAGATAAATCTGGAAATGTTCCCTGAATCGGAACTGTCCCAAAATAAAAGGGGCTGCCTCGGGGCCGGATGCCCACTGGTCAGGGATGCCTGGAAGGAAATCCTGCTCAGGCCATGTCGCATTAGATGATGAGAGCAGGAAGACCAAGAGCTGGAAGGGACCAGCGACCCCCAATATCTCCCTCTAGTTTACAGAGCAGAGACCTAGAGAGGTTAAACAAATTAGCCAAGGCCAGGATTTGAACACAGGGCTTCTGACTGCACGTGAAGGGCTCTCTTCACTGGTCTTGGGTCAGGAAGACACTTAGCCAACTGCATGACTGTGAGCCAAACTCTTCATCTGTCTGAGCCTCGGTTACTTAATCTGTAAAATGGACAGAGGCACTGGCTCCTCTGGCCTTCGCTGTTGTTTGGAAAACAAGGGGGTTGGATTTAGGTCCCGTCCAGCTCAGTCTGTGAGGCGTCCGGTGCGTGGCCCAAGGAGAACTGCCGGCCCCTGGGCTCAAGGAACACAGGGAATTATAATGTCATCCAATTAAGCTTGGGGTGGGTCAGCAAGACCGCGCTTCCTTCTGGGATGGAGGAACGGGGTCAGCCTGCCCCCGGAGGGAACAATGAGCGACGGCATCCTGGCTTTGACTCTGCCAGATGCACCAAGCACCAATCCGCCCGATGGACGGATGGGAGAGGGACCCCCCCCCCCACTTTTTCTGGAGCTTCACCACTCTCCAAAGACCCCCCCAACACACACACACACACACACACACACACACACACACACACACACACACACACACCTTGTCCTGCCACACCCCTCCCCCACTCCTCCCCAGCCAGCCAAGGCTGTCACATGCCCCATCACAAAGAGCTGATGGGGACTGGCTGTCCACAGAAGGTGGGCGGGAAGAAAACAGGAGGAGAGCACCCGCCCCGGGGCCTAGCAGCAGCAGGAGCCAGCCCTGCCCTCCCCGCTCGCAAAGGATCATGAGGTCTGAAAGCCAGAGCTGCAAGGAATCTCAGAGGCTGTCCCAACAGCCCTTTAGTTTTACCAAGGAGGAAACTGAGGCCCAGAGAGGCTAAGTCAATTGTCCAAGGTCACACAGAGCCAGCATTGGAGACCACACCACAGCACAAGCTGCCTGCCCATGCCCCAGGAACTCAGCTAGACTCTGTCATCTTATCCTTGCCAAGATCAGTCTTACCCCCGAGCCCACAGCCCTTACCCCAAAGGCAGCAGGCGGCCCTCCCACTGCCCTGTCACAGGTGGGAAGGGTCTTCTCTCACATCTCTGTGCCACCAGAAGCCAGCACGAGCATCCCTGGACCGTGGTACCCAGAGGCCCCCATCCCTGCTCCCATCTTCACCCCCGTCCCTGCCCTTTCTCTCACACATCACTCACTGTCCCGGTCCTCACTCCCTCCCTCTCCCCTGCTCTTTGTCGCCACACTTGCTATTGCGATTGCCCTCATGACTCCGGCGACTGCCTCTGTCCATCGCCACCAACCAACAAGCCCTTGACGTCCCCCAGCTCCGGGCCCGGTGCTGGAGACACAAGCAGAAATGGGTCTCTGCCTTCCAGAAGCTCTCAGGGGGATAACACGTGCACACAGAGACACAAACCAGACACACTCCGGGTCAATTCCTGGGTCTGTTTTCGGAGGGAGGGGAGGGGGCACTAGCAGCTGGAAGGACCAGGAAAGGGCTCGTGTAGAAGGTGATACTTTGAAGGAGATGAGGGATTCTCAGAGGCAGACAGGGGAGGAGGCTGTTCCTCGCAAGCCTGGGGGAGGCCAGTGCAGGACTGGAGACGGGAGGTGGCACGTCATTCGGAAAAAGCAAGAAAGGCACTCCCCTAGAGCATGGAGCTTGAGAAGGGGAATTAGGTGTATTGAGGAGAGAAAGGTGGGTGGGAGCCAGACTGGAAGGGCCTGAGGGAGGTATCTGCATGTGATGCCACAGGTAACAGGGAGCTATGGCAGCTTGTGGAGGAGGGGAGTGACAGAGTAAGCCCTGAGCTTTAGGAGAATGGCAGCCTCCCACCACCTGCCTGCCTTTGTCACCGTCTACCCTTCCCCATCCACCAGCCACCCCACGGCATCAGAAAAGCACTTTGGTGGGGTAGGAAGAACACTAGACATTGGGCCAAAGGATCTGGGTTTGAAGCCACTTACTACCTGAGTGACCTTGGGTAAGTCACTTTACTTGGAAGGGCCTCAGTTTCCTCATCTGTAAATTGAAGGGGCTTGGGCCAGATGACCCCTGAGATCCTATGCCACTCTACATCTCCACCCATCACCTCCACACTTCTCATTTCCCACTACCCCAATCTTCCATCTGGGATAAGAATCTCTACTAACTGATGATAAAACACCACCAGCTCAAAGTTATTTAGCACCTCAAAGTTCTTCATACATGACCTCATTTGACGCTCACAACAATCCTGCCAAGTAGATGTCATTATCCCCATTTTATAGATAGGGATACTAAAGCCGCAGGCGGAGATGTCTTGCCCAGGGTTACACAGTGGCCCATATCCCTGCAGGACTCCTTAAGGGTGAGGGCTTTCGAGCTACTCCATGTGCCCGTCCCATGTGATGACTGATGGGCAGACAGTGGACCAGGAGGCCAGGAGGTGTGTACAGGGGAGATGAGTCATCCCTTTGAGCTGTTGGCCAAGACTTGGTGGGGGAGGAAGGGAGAGACAGCAAAGGAAGTCTTTTTTTCCATCAGAAAGCAGGATGAACCCAGGGCATAGCCTACCTAACAAAGCTTTGGAAGCAGGCATCAGCTCCCAAAGGGAATGTCTGGTCAGACAGAAAAGAGAGACTGATAAAGAGCCGGGCATAGGGGGGTAGTCCTGCAGAGCCAGGGCTCAGGTGACTAGCAGATCCATTTCATCCTGGCACGGGGTGGGGGCGGGACACACACCTGGCTCACAAAAACCACAGGGATATAAATTGAGAGCTGCAGGGGGCTGGGATCATTGGATCCACCTCCTCACTATACAGAGAGAGGACCATAGCTTCCTGAACCGTGTCCCACTGTCCTTTGCCCACTTCAGCCCATAGCTGGAGTCACGTTCAGTCATGGGCAGCATGGTTTACAGGGGGTATTGATTGGCTGGGGAAAGGCCCAGGGGAGTGAGACCAAGATAGGGTGGGCTCTGAGGTCATGGCCCTGGGAATGTCTAGTCTGGAGAAGGCTGGGAGGAATATGGGGCCTATAGGCATGTACTTGGCAGCGTTGTTCTTGGGGAGATAGACTTGCCTTGTTTTAGTGGACAACAGAGGGTAAGACCAGAAGCAAAGTGGGTGGGGGGGTGGAGAATCAGGGAGGCAGATTTGGGTCCAAGGGACCGGTGGGGGCTGGTTGGGGCGCCCCCTCCCTAGAACACTCCAACTGAAGGCTAGATGCCCACTTCTTGGGTACTGGTCAAGAATGGGTTGGACTGGAAAGTCCCAGAGTGCTTTTTCTCCTCTGAGATTCAGTGGATGAGTGAGTCATCTTGATATCTGAGCTGCAGCTAAGAATCATTTGTACCCAGTGAGAGAAGCCCTCGCCGGTGTTGGGGCATAACTGGGAGCCCTAAGAAGGAGAAGGTGGGTCTCACAAACCAAAATGACAGGACCCTAAGGATTGCAGCCACCCACCACAGGAGAGAATGGATTAAAGGCTGGTGGTCACTGTGAGGAAGAAGCATGCCCTCCCCTCACAGGGTGTCCTGGGACAAAGCCACATTGGCCCTTGGCTAGTTTCGGCTCTCATCGTGATTCTCTAAGGCTCAGCAGCTAAAAAAACATCTTCTTGACCAGAGACTCAGAGAATGTCCCAGCTTCACACTCATCAAGCCCAACTCCTCTCACTTTACAGATGGCTAAACTGAGGCCCAGACAGGGGAAGGGTCACACAGCAAGTCAGAAGCAGAACTGCCAAGGCTTCTGATTCCCAGGGCAGGACCGTCTACATTCTGTAACATTGACAAAGTCCCCTCCATGCCCGCCCTCCTGATTTCAGATTCACCTGTCCCCATCAATCAATCAACAAGCATTTATTAAGGGCTCGCTTTATGCCAGGTGCTTTGCCCTCTCCTAAACTCAATCACCCATTCCACAAGGCCAAGTTCACTCCCAGCCAATCAGGAGGCTTCCCTGGGGGCCTCCACCCACCTGCTCACATAATCATTAACCAAATAAAGAGCTCTTCTTCAGTCCAAGCGGGGAAAGAAGAAGCCAGGAGCCCAGAGCCCTGAGCTCAGGCTTGGAATCCTGCCTCAGTTTCCTTATCTGTTAAACGATGAAAACAGCAACTGTATAACTTCCCTCACGGCGTGGCTCTAAGGGAAGCCTGCTGTAAACGCCAAAGAGCCAATGGAAGTTGTTGTTGTTGTTGTTATGAGATACCAGTGAAGTTTCACCTGGAGCAAAGAAATAAGCTTTGGTGTCACAGCCATCTGGATAAGTTCCAAGAAGGAGCTGGTATGTCTGAAGTGGACTCCGCTCCCAACTCAAGGGGAATCTTTCTTTTCCCCTCTCTCATCAGAGGTAGCCCGTGGTGGGTGGTGGAGAGAGAGCCAGCCTGGAAGGCAACAAGGCCTGGGTTCAAATCTCACCTATCACAAATGTTGGCTGCGTGACCTTGGATACTTCAGTTTAGGGGGGCAGCTCCCTAAATCTAGGATTACAGCCTTCTCACCATTTACCCTCCTCCAACATCCAGTGACCCCGGCCACTGAGCCCATCTACATTGAGGTCTCTGTCCCACTCTCCCTCCTTTGCTCTGACCGCTGACCTCCCCAGCTTCCTTTAAGTCCCAACTAAAATCTCACCTCCCACAGGAAGCCTCCCCGAACCCCACTTAATTTCAGGGCCTTCCCTCCGTCATTTCCTATTTATCCTGCCCATAGCTTTTACATATATTTGTTCACCTCTCCCCACTAGACCGTAAGCTCCCTGAGGGCAGGACTCAGCCCAGGACCCAGGACACAGCAGATCCTTCATAGAGAGTTTACTGATTGAAGAGTTCAGAGAAGCACAGGAAGATGTTTATAAACTGATGCAGAGAGAGGAAAACAATCTGCCCGCCGGGCTATAACAATGAAAGAACAAAAACCCAGAGTGAACGTTGTGTAACTATAAAAAATGAGGCGGGCTACAGCCATGAAGGAAGGGAACAATCCTTTATGTATCTCCTGCTGTGTGCAAGGCATCATGCCAAGTACTTTACAAATACTGTCTCATTATTATCACATTTTACCGTTGAGGAAACTGAGGCTGATAAAGGTTAAGTGACTTGCCCAAGGTCACAGAGCTCAGCATCTGAGGCCTAATTCCTGGCTACCTCCAGTCTCTTATCAAGAGATAAGAAAATGTACCTCCTTCCCATCTTGGTGGAGGGGAACCTTTGGCTGTGACATAAGGCTCCGTTTTTTTCTCTTTCTTTTTTATTCTTTGCTCCCAGGGAAGGCCGGCTGAATGAAGGAGGGGAATATTGGGAAATAAAGTTGATATAAAAATACAAGTTAATTTTAAAATCCTTGGTGACTTGGATGTGGAGGTGGGGAAGGGAAGCAGCTTAGAAGTCTGGCCTTCCCAGACTTGGTGAGAGAAGCTCATAGGATACAGGGTCTCCTGCTGGAGTCTCATCCCCTCATTTTACAGATGAGAAGACTGAGTCCCAGAGAGGGTCTCGGTCAGGGGTCATACAGGGATTTGTAGCCAGGTCTTCTAGACTCCATGCCCAGCACCCCATCCACTATACCACACTGCCTCTGGCCAACAGGGCTTCCTCTGTGCCTCGTTTCATGGCCAGTTAGCATTCCTACTAGCCTGGCACTGTGGTCACTCCCTCCCTGAACTCCTCATGAAGCCAGCTCCACTCTGGCCTCTCTGAGGCTGCTCCCCCAGCCTCCCCTCTGTTCTGATCAGTCGTCCCTTCCCCTACGTCCCCTCCTGACTGGCTCCCTGGCTAAAGGGCAGAGAGTGGGAGGCAGCCGCCACTGCCCCCCAGGCTGGCTCCTCTCTGCCCTTTGAGATGAGGCCAGTTAGGCTGTGGCTCCCACAAAGGACCCTGTGTCCCAGGCAGGGGGAGGGGGACCAGGAGCACTTAACCTTTACCAAATGTCAGACCCCTAGGACTCCAGCCCGGCCAAGCAAGGACAGGTCCTGGAGCTGGGCCCCAAGATGTGGGGGGACTGCCCCCAGGCCCCGAGTCACCAAGCAGCCTTGGGGAGCCCTGCCAAGCCTGGATGGAAATGTGATCATGGTAAAACACAAAATAATAAAGCTTTGTAAATATAGAGACCCTGCAGAAGAAATCATTATCACATGGGAACTTGGAGTAGCAGAAAACCTGCTGGGCGTAAAGTCAAAGGATCTGGGTTCAAATTCTAGACCTACCTCTTCAAGGTACTTCCTGATCATTGTTGTGAAGATCAAATAAAATAGTTTGTATAAATTGCTTGGGGGCAGCTAGGTGGCGCTATAGTAGGTAGAGTGAAGGACCTAGAGTCAAGAAGACCTGAGTTCAAATCCAGCTTCAGGCACTTACTAGCTGTGTGACCCTGGGCAAGTCTTTTAACCTGTTTACCTCAGTTTCCTCGTCTATAAATGAGCTGGAGAAGGAAATGACAAAATGCTCCAGTATCTTTGCCAAGAAAACCCCAAATGGAGCGGCAAAGAGTCAGATGCGACTGAAAAACACTGTGCTTAGCACAGTGCCTATCACATAGTAGGAACTTAATACATGCTTGTTCCCTTCCCTTTTTTCCCCCTTCTCCACCAAGGAGAGCAAAGGCTCTGCCAGCCTTATTGCGGTCATATCGGCAAGACCCTCTGACCAGCCTTTCTTCACTTGAGGGCCAAGCTAGTGCCAACCAAGAGGTACGACTTCACAAATCCAGTGCCTAAAGAGCCAGGACCAAGATGTCATTTGACAGATGAAGCTGAGGTCCAGCGAGGCAACTTGCCCAAGGCCAGTCAGGCATAAGTGGCATAGAGAGAATTCAAATTCAGATCCTATGACTCCAAGTTCAGTGCCCAGTATGAGAAAATAATGGGATTTGGCAGATACTCAAAGGCTCACCTGGAGATTGAGTGAAACTGACTGAATTAAGTGAAAGCGATTGACTTTGCCCCTTAGCCTACTTCAAGTTAATCAGACTGTAACCACACCTGGCTGCCCTTAAGGAGGTATTGTTCTCAGAAGCTAAGGACTTTGAACTCAACTCCAGACCACCTTCAAGTCCAGTGAGGGGGCGGCTAGGTGGCGCAGTGGATAAAGCACCGGCCCTGGATTCAGGAGTACCTGAGTTCAAATCCAGCCTCAGACACTTGACACTTACTAGCTGTGTGACCCTAGGCAAGTCACTTAACCCCCATTGCCCCGCAAAAAAAAAAAAAAAAGTCCAGTGAACCAATGGATTTGGAAGACACCTACCAATCAGCTTGAAGCAGTGTGTAAAGACCACCTCTGCTCCAGACCTATAAAAAGCTTCCACACTCAGTTTGCAGGAGTTCATGGTTAAAGCAGGCTTGTGGTGGAGGACTTGAAGAAGAACCCGACCAGGCTGGAACTCTGGGCTAGATAGGCCTTTTCTTAAGTCCACGTGTTCTCTTTTTTCTAATACCTAGTATGCTTTAATAAATGCTTAATGCCCAGACTGGTGCTAAAGCTTCTAATTTAAGGCGACGACACGTTAGATTTTTTAGACAACACATTAAATTTTAAAGGTCACACCAGAAAGCAATGTTCTTTCTATTAAACCACACACCTCCCTTAAGGGTTCTTGCTCTAGAACTAAAAGAACCCTGGAGACCATCTAGTCCAATTCCTTCATTTGATAAAAGAAAAAACAGGCCCAATAAGGTTAAGCGAATTTGCCCGAGGTGACACTGGAAGTAAGTGTCTGAGGCTGGATTTGAACTTGGGTCTTCCTGATTCTAGGCCCAGAGCTCCAGCACTGAGCTGCCAGTAGATTCAAAGAAGGGACTTCCAGGATTCATCTAAACCTCCCATTTTCCATCTGAAGGTAATGAGGCACACCATGCTGCCTCCAAACATCATTCCCCAATTGAGAAATGGTCAAAGGACATGAACAGGCAGTTTTCAGATGAAGAAATTAAAGCTATCTATTCCCATATGAAAAAAATGTTCTCAATCACTATTGATCAGAGAAATGCAAATTAAAACAACTCTGAGGTACCACCTCACACCTATCAGATTGGCTAATATGACAAAAAAGGAAAATGATAAATGGTGGAGAAGCTGTGGAAAAATTGGAACACTAATGCATTGTTGGTGGAGTTGTGAACTGATTCAACCATTCTGGAGAGCAATTTGGAACCATGTCTAAAAAGCTATACAACTGTGCATACCCTTTGATCCAGCAATACTACTACTAGGTCTATATCCCAAAGAGGTCAAAGAAAAAGGGGAAAAGGACCCACATGTACAAAAATATTTATAGCTACTCTTTTTGTAGGGCAAAGAATTGGAAACTGAGGGGATGCCCATAAATGAAATGGCTAAACAAGTTCTGGTATATGATCGTGATGGAAGACTATTGTGCTGTAAGAAATGATGAGCAGGTGAATTTCAGAAAAACCTGGAAAGACTTAATGAATTGATGCTGAGTAAAATAAGCAGAACCAAGAGAACATTGTACACAGTATTAGCGACATTGTGTGATGATTACTTGTGATACTTAGCTCTTCTCAGCAATACAATGATCTAAGACAATGCCAAACGACTCGTGATGGAAAATGTTCTACAGAAAAAGAACTATGGAGTCTGAATGCAGATTGAACATACTATTTTAACTTTTGTTGTTTTTATTTGTTTGTTTCATCTTTCTTGTGGGTTTTCCCTTTTGTTCTGATTCTTATCTCACAAAATGCCTAATGTGTAAATATGTTTAACATGATTGTAATATATAACCTATATCAGATTGCTTGCTGGCTTTGGGAGGGGGAGGAGGGAAGTGAGGGAGGGAGAAAAACTTGGAACTCAGAATCTTACAAAAATGAATGTTGAAAACTATCTTTACATGTAATTGGAAAAAATAAAATACTATAAAAAATAGAAATGACAATCAGGATGATTTCAGAAAAACCTGGAAAGACTTATATGAATTCATGTATAGTGAAGCGAGCAGAACCAGGAGAACATTGCACACAAAGACAGCAATATTGTTTGATGAAGAACTATGAATGACTTAACTTCTCTCAGCATTACAATGATCCAAGACCATCCCAAAGGACTAATGATGAAGCCTACTCTCCACCTCCAAAGCAAGAACTGATATTGATGGAACACAGACTGAAGTATGCTATTTCTCACTTTCTTTCTTTTTTCTTTCATTTGAGTCTTCTTGTACAAAATGACTAACATGGAAATGTTTTACGTAATTGCACGTGTGTAACCTATATCTGATTGCTTGCCACCTCAAGGAGGAGAGAGGGGAAGGAGGAAGGGAAAGAGAGAATTTGGAACTCAAAACTTTAAATAAAAACTTTTAAAAATTTAAATAAATAGAGAAATAAATAACTAAAATGCCTTGACAGATGATGGCCCCAGCCCATCGCCCTTTCGATGATGGGTCTGGTCTGGTTCTGTTTCACCTCCCAACTCAGATGCATGGCACAGATGCCAGAATGGGGCAAAGGAATGGATGGGAGGTTTTCTGAAGGAGGGGCCTTTGGAGTGTAGGAGGCAAAGGCAGAGTGGGGGTGGGGAGATGGGGGGGGTGGCCCACTAGGACCCTTGGGTGACTCATCTACCACTTGGCTTCTCCATTGCTTCTGCCTTTCCATCCCCAGCATACAATAGGTGCTTAATACAGGCTTGGTGGTACATTGAATGACAGAGCCCTGCCTCCTTTGGGAAACTTTGGCGATGGAAGTGTTGGCAGGAGGAGCCAGGCTGGTGCCCACTGTACTTTGAAATGCTGCCCCGGTGAGCTTTGGGGCTAACCCTTGGCTGCTCACTCACTGGGGCAGAGGAAGAATCTTTTTGGAAATAAAGATGATGTAGAAAACCAGAAGTGGTCAGCCACACTGAAGATAACGGCCAAGGCAGGGCTGCCTGGTGGGTAGGATATCAGCCTCCTCCTCAATGGGGAAGAGCATTAAGGCCCACCCACAGATGGCCCAGGGCAGGCTCCCTCCCCTTGGGGCACCTCTAAGACTAAGAGGCAGAAAAGGTGTGACCTGATATTAGTGGAGGAAGTAGTCTCACTAGGAGTCCCCTATGCTGATGAAATCCCAGATCCTGTCCAAAGGCCACCTCCTTTCTCGTGGTATGTTGGAAGGGACCACTCTGATCAGTGCAGACACAGGGAGCAGTGGGTAGAGAGCTGGGCCTGGAGTCAGGAAGAGCTGAGTTCAAATCCAGCCTCAGATACTAGCTGGGTGACCCTGGGTGAGTCACTTAACCTCTGCCTGCCTCAGTTTCTTCAGTGATAGATAAAATGAGGGTAATAGTAGTACTTATCTTCCAGGGTGCTTGAGAGTATCAAATGTGATAACAATTGTAAAGTGGTGAGCTTGGTGCTTGGCACACTATCTGGAGCTCTCCAAATGCTTATAAAACTGGGGAAGAAGGCAGCTAGGTGCCACAGTGGATAGAGCACTGGCCCTGGATTCAGGAGGACCTGAGTTCAAATCTGGCCTCAGACACTTGACACTTACTAGCTGTGTGACCCTGGGCAAGTCACTTAACTCCAATTGCCTCACCCCCCAAAAAAAGATAAAATTGGGGAAGACAGCGTGCACACAACCAGGGATAGGCGGAGGTGATCAGCAAAGGGAAGATGAGAAGGCAGGAGTTGGTAGTGGGGTAAACATGGGGAGAGAACCGAGGCTCAAAGGTTAGATTCTCTGTGCCTAAGGTGTGATGTATTTTAGGGGGCAGACCCCTTGCTGCACCCCTGAAGCCTCCCCCTAGCGACACTTGTCTGCACTCAACACCAACCCTGGCCCAAACAGCAAACTTCACCTGAGCTAGCTGACTTGCCCCAGTTCTGGAGAATCTGCCTCCCCCTTGGAAATACGCCCCTGCTTCTTACAGAAGCGCCAAGGTCTGGCTGCCCAAGCAGACTGTCCACAGAGGTAGGAAGCCAGGCTGGCCCAGGGCCTGGGCAGCCTCCCTTGAAACAAGGAAGACCAGAAGGCAAATTCCACCTCCAACATTGACTGG